>NW_020955508.1:274799-280151 GCF_003031625.1 Empidonax traillii
TATTTGAGGCTTCTAACTTTTTATTGAATTCAGCCTTCTATGCTGTAACTTTTGCAGAAATTACCTATCTTACCTTTTTTCTTTAGCCATCTTTGCTTGCTTATCTATAGCCAGTATAATTTATTAGGAAGGTAAAATACAGGGGGGTTAGAGTTCAAGAGTGTGATGGTTTGGACAACCACTGGAGAATTGGAACTCCAAATAAGTTTTCCTTCCCCCACCCCTCTCAATAACGAAGGGACAATATGGAGAAACATAAGTAAAAATAACAATTTACTAAAGTAAATAGCAGTAACTACAGTGATACAGAGGAAATCCCCCTCTGCAACTCAGGCAAGGAAAGACAGTTCCACCTCCTGTGCTTAAGGAGACAGTCCATCAAAAATTACATTTAGGGTAGCATACATAATTGGTTACACCCACCCAACTGTATACATATATATATATATATATATATATACACACACACACACACACATATAACTACACAAACAAAGGTATTATTTCAGTGGTAGCTGACCATCCCCATAAGATGCTTGTTGAGTTCATTTAGTCCATGACTGGTGTAACTAGAGTGGTCCATACTCATTTGTCCATGGTGTGTACAGTATATAATAGCAGTGTCATTCAGCAACCAGTATCATATATGCAATTCAACATTACAGGTGGTTCTTACCCAAAGTCATCCATCCCCCTCTGCAGCTCAGGCAAGAAAAGACAATTCTACCAGTGCTTAAAGAGACAGTCTGCCAAAAATGACATATGGGATAGAACATGTAATTGGTCACACCCACCTATTGCTAACCCACCTCCTTTCCCTGTAACTAGGACAAAGAGATATGTTGCATTCACACAAAGAAAACTAAAAGCAATCTAGAGAGCATCACAAGTAAAATGAAGAGTTAAACACAGAGCAAGATTATTGGCATAGATGACAACTTCTGAAATATAATAGTCAATTTATTATCAATCAGTGACTTTGGAAGAGAAACAGAGGTAATTCAGGGCATGTCTGTAGAAAACTGTCTATACTCACTCTTAGCTTCTTTACTAAGGTTTAATGAGACTTTTGATGAGTTACACCATTTATTCTTGCTGACAGAAATTTTGTTGAGTTGCCTGGTTCTGAAAAGTAAGCAAATTTTCCTAATTAAAAGATAAAACTGAGATTAAAAAAAAATTGCTTTAAGATTGCTTTACATTACAGTTTGTCCAAGATCACTAGAAATAGTTCTTGTCTGGCACCTTTGTTTTAATCTTCATAGATGACATTAGAGAGAGTGTTTTTATTAAAAACCTTGAAATATTAAAAAGTCTGGCAAGCTTGTCACATGATGCCTTCAGAGTCTTTTGTCTGCAGCAAGAAACAAAGCTTAAAATAATTCTGACAGGAGCTCGAAAAAAGTTCTAAAAGTTCACCTGATACAGCAAAATTCAAGGACTGCATGGGTACTATCCTAAGAAAGATGCCTAAGGGAAAAGATACCCAGGCAGTGTTCAGTATAATTCCTACAATAGCCCACTGGAGAGGCAGAAGCTATAAGAAAATATTCTCAGCAGGTAAATTCATAATGCATGAGGCAGGAAACATGGGAAGATGTTTGGCCACCAAGCATCATACACGCTAAGGATTTTAAGCAGCATTCTAGGATTAAGACTGGCAGGACGGAAAAATATTAAATGGGAATAAAAAGATGAAAAGGGAAAAGTTTCATTTCCATGCTAAATTTAGCACAAGTAAAAAAAAGGTATTAAAATAGCTAAAGGAACATAAGTCTGGAGAAGGTTGAAGTGTAAGAAGAAAGCTGTAGCAGGTAGTGGGCTTAGTTACAGGTATGTGTTTGAGAAATGGGAGATGAACAATAAAGAATGAGAGAACAGTTTACATGCAGGACTAGTCTTGTTCCCTATGATCGTAATTGCATAATAGCATAGGTATTAGTATGGAGATAGGGTTATCTGCAGTGTTGCAGATAGGAGGACTTTTCAGGATGAATAGATTGCATTATCAGGCAGAAAAAGCCCTGGATGAGTTCAAGAGCTTGAGAAATAGAAAAAAGATCAAATGCAGTAGTACTAAATGCAAAATCATAACCATGTGGTCTCAAGAAAACTTCTAGGGGAAAGAAACGTCGTGTGGAATTGACCTAGGTGAAGATGAAGGTACAGAACTACCAAAACATGGATATGAGCTGCCAAAATAATAGGCAATGTGAGGGATAAAATGATCTTCTGAGTAATAAGAAGAAATAGGGAAATATTACTGTTGTATGTGGCACAGATGAGAACTCATCTAGAACACACTGCACACTTCTGGTGACATAAGTTAAAAAATAAGGAAGTTACACAGATTACAGTGAGCTGTATTTTTCAGAGGAATAGAAGACTTTAAGAGAGAACAGTAGAAGAGAATTGCTCTGTATTTATTAGGTAACAATAGGACAGGCAAGTAATTAGTTAGGCCGTAGTTGATATAAAAATAAATGGGTATAAATTGCTAATCACGTATTTAGAGTAGAAACAAGAAGAATCTGAAAGAGCCTTCCAGTGAAAACAGTGAAATTCAAACATCTAAACACTTTTAAAATGGAGTTTAGTAAGTTTATACAGCTTGATAAACCAGATGGCTCCTTTTGTGATTTTAAGGAGAACTTCTCTTTGAACCATCCTTGAAGCTTTGAGTTAATTGTATCTGTTCATTGGGAGGTGTGAAACAGCATCAGACATGATTGTGTCTACTGTTTTGTTTTAAAGGACACTATGAACAGAACCACAAAATGAAGAAGAGTTCGGTGATTGGTATGTCCTTTGAGATTTGCTGCTGATAGTGCTGATACACTAAAATTCTAAATAACTATTATTTTTCATAGCAAAATGTTTCTCCATCATGCATATTTTGTTCTTCTGTGATTTTTTTTTTTAATAATCTCAAATCAAAAATGTATTCTGCAATTTCTGAGGGAAAACAGTTTTGCAAGACATCTGGAAAAAGGCATCTCTAAGGTTCTGTGACTGAGATGCCATAGTAGATCCCATAGTCAAATGATTAAAATTTCCCTAAAAATTTGTCCCCCACTTTCAAGCTGGAAACAAAATTCTCTTAGAAGTTTCTAGAAAGCAAGTAATAATGCAGGAGAAAAGTCAATGCTGTCTCCAAACAAAAGGTAAAATTTTGTCTGAATTTCCAAACACCAATCTCTCAAACTTCATTGACTTTCCAGTCTCTGGCCTCCTTTTGAACCTATTTTGGGTACCATCCATGCCAAGCAAGTCAGAACCTTGTTCATCAGCCATAACCCCAAGATCAGCTTTTCCTCAGTAGCCTATTGATGCTTTGGACCTAAGGTACAGCTGAGGTAACAACCTGAAATATGTACAGAGAGGTCACAGAGCTTGTCCTCTTGAAATCCACAGTAAAGATATGGCACTTTTGTCCAGGACACAAAACATTCACTAAATTAACATGGAGGAACTGCCCATGACCCAGGTAAGGATTCTATCAAAACTGTAGTGTTCAGAACATGGTAACCAGAAAAGTTCTGACTACCCAAATGAACTACAGTCCTTTGTAAAACCTACTTCCTCAAGAATATTTTCCAGTGCATCTGCTTTTATGAAGACCTCCATCCAAACTGAAGATGTTTTTTCCAGAACAAATATGAATATTGATAACATTTGTTAGTCTAATGATCTTACTATCCCATACTGTCAGTGTACACTTCTCACTGTTAAATATGATCTGTTTTTTACAACAGTTCTAAACCAGAGCTGCCTCAGGCATAATCCATAAAGTTTAATTATTTTCATCTGTGAGCATTAGCTCATGCAATAAAATAAAACTTGTGACGATCAAATATTTATTAGTCTTGGCTTTACATAGTGCTTATCAGAGGATTTATCACTTAGCAAAAGAACTGGAAAATAATAATTCAAAAGAAAAACATGGATGAGCCAAAAAAGAACATAAATAAGAACACATAGATCTAACTGTGACTTCTGATTAATGTTAAATTTATAAGTGAATCATCAGATTTCTATTCCTAAAGTATTTTTACCTCTTATTAGAGTATAATTTAAAATAGGCTTCTGATACATGAAAAAAAGTCAGCATAAGAAAGCGAACAGCTTTTTGTTCTTTTTTGTCCTTGGCCAAATACATGCTCATCATGAGGACAAAAATGTCATTTATGCCCTGTTATCAAGGTGATATCCTGTGTACCAGTGCATGGCCTAAAGAAGAGATGAAATGCTGAAAAACTAATAAAAATGAAAATGGAGGACCAAATAGTATCTAAAGGGAAAGGCATGGTTAGTGGTCAAATATGTTATGCTAAAAGAATAAACTGTGGTTTCTCATCTCCTCTGAAAATGCCATGTCTTTCTCAACGAGGAATAGCAGGGCCAAAAGACAGATCTGTTTTCATTATGCCCCTGCCAGTGCTGGAAAACCTCACAATTGATTCTGTTGTGATAAGGACATCATATCAGATGCAATTTGAGTCTTCCTCTCACTAAACCCCAGCGAATGAACAATCTTGGCAGTAGAACCTCAATAACATAGCAAGTCAGTAGTAAACTTATTTCTGAAATATATATTGTAACTCTAGAATTAATAAGAACTCTTACATCATCGATGGGTGATGAACTTGGGTGAATTTCCTGTTTCTGCAGTTTTCTCAGGGTTCATTTTAATGGAAATGTAAAGCATTATGATCTGATAGTTTGTATTCTGTGTGTACTGAAAAAGTAACTTCCCATCATGCCTTTTAAGGCATGTTCTTTTATTATAATCCAGATTTATTTTAATCCAGATTTCTAATTATCCAGAAACTGGATTATATCTAATCATTGTTTTTGAAAACTAAATGGGCCGGTACACTTACACTTTCTCAGTAAACACTAGAGGTGCACTTACTTTGACCCACTATGACCCCACTTACTATGACCCCACTTCAGTCAGGGCCTCAGACTGCAAAAGCCCGAGAAGAAAAAAATAAAACCACCTTTTAATCTGAGCAAGTGCAGCACTCAGCAAAGTCCCAATAGCCTTATTTGAGGCCTTCACAGATGGTGATACCAAAAGCAGTAAAGCACAGAATGATGATGACCACAAAATAGTACGTTCATCATTTATTGTATAATTATCCCATAAAATTTTGTTGGAGATCCTCTCACTAAGATTCTTCTTGTTTAAAGTATAAACCAATCTAACACTGCTAAAAAGGTCACTAGAAATGAATAGTGAATAATATTTATGACAAGAAGGATAGATAGGAGAAGTATTTAACGTATTGAAGGACTTTTTCAGTGGCGTTGGCATCCCAGTATTTCTGGCATCTGCAAATGTAGAAT
>NW_020955508.1:281023-283523 GCF_003031625.1 Empidonax traillii
TGTATAATTATCTCATAAAATTTTGTTGAAGATCCTCTCACTAAGATTCTTCTTGTTTAAAGTATAAACCAATCTAACACTGCTAAAAAGGTCACTAGAAATGAATAGTGAATAATATTTATGACAAGAAGGATAGATAGGAGAAGTATTTAACGTATTGAAGGACTTTTTCAGTGGCGTTGGCATCCCAGTATTTCTGGCATCTGCAAATGTAGAATTGCATGATATCTTGAAGGAATGGTATTTCTCAAAGAACAGTGAAGTTTACTAGGAATCAGAAATAGTGTGGGGATTTCTTCTTAAACTCTTAAGAGAACTTTCATGCTATTTATCTATTCTTCTGAAAATGGAACACTCATGCCATCTACTCATGACTTCCTCAGATTCTGCAAGACCAATAAAAGGGGCACATTGATATCCAGTGAATAGAAATACAGTATTGCATTCTGGATTTGATCTGTTCTGTGCATTCTTTATATTCAACCCATAATATTCAAAGATTGTTTTCATGAACCTAGCTTGTTCAGTTACTAGTCATCTGATTTTGTTCTGCTCTGGAGATCAGCATGAATAGTTTTTCTTTCCTATTTGAGTATTAAGTATTAAACCATCTGGTTTGAGAAATACTTTAAACAATGTCTATCATATGTATTAATTATACATGAATAGAGATAGTGTTTCAATTTCTATCAGTTGCTAAAAGCTTTTTCAGTAATGCTATCAACACTGATCAGTTTGAATAAAGGCATTAACATCTGGTACCAAAACAGAGCTTTATTTTATGAAGAATAAACTTCTTAAGGCTAATACTAAACAGATGACTTGGGTTTAATCTTTTGGTGAGATCTCTCCTCTAGAGATCTACTGTGACATCTTGTTTTAAAATCGTGAGTGAAAATCACCTTAGTGGTTTCATACTTGTTCCTTGTAGAAATTTGCCCAGGTAACAAAGTCTCTACACAATGCAGTGTGTTTATCAATCTAAAAGTAAAAGCAACTAGAAAGAAAAATACTTTTCTAGATGAAGTTGTGATTGAGTTATAGTTTAAACTACCACAAGAACCCACATATGAGGAGGCTCAATTTCACTCCTTTTGTGCTACTGACTTAAACATTAGGTGAGCATAAATGACAGAAGCCCTGTGCCTTAGTATAATAACCATTAATGAGGCTACTGAAGGACATCCTTACCAAATGTGATGGCAATCTTAATTTAAAGACCTGTCTGCAAAGATAGTTTTCCTACCTATTTCAGGAAGTCATGGACTCCCGGCCATTCTCTGCAATCCATCCCACACAGTCATCTGGCAGTCCCTAGATAAGGTGATGTTGCAGGTATTATGTGTTGGACCAGCTTAGAAAGTGCAAATATGAATGAAGAAAATTCATGTGGTTAATTCACAGCACCATTTCTCATTGCACCAGAAATCTGGGGTAATCAGGGTGATGCTGAGAGCATATAAATTCTTTAATAAAATAGATTCATAAAGTGAATTTCAGCAGTAGTGATAGATTGTCCACACTGCTGGCTCCTCTTTCAGTCCTTGTTCTTCTTTAGGTTACTCCCATTCATTTTCTCCAAGGCAAATCTGTAAAGGAGCTAAAAAAGAGCATGCACGTGAGTTTGGTCATTAGGAGTCAGTCATACCACCTAGTCCTTTTTGATTTATCAGTAGAGATTACCTATCCTGTGAGTTGTCACCAAGACACTGTTACTGAAACTATGAAGCCAAAGAGACAACACAAACCCTATATTCTGGCCCTTTTTCTCCATGTCATGCACTAGGCTCAGAGTGACTTTATTGGTAGAACTTTTTAACTAGGGAAATCAAGGCTATTGACTCTATAGAGTTCCTGTTGGTTTTGAAAGATATTTCCTATCATAAGAGAATTTGCTCAAGATCCAAACTGCTCTTGATAGATTAATAATTACTGTACTAATTAAAGATATTTCTACTGCAAGATTATTTTTACAAAAGCTATAACCAACTGAAAACCTATTCACACCAAAACTCTGATTCCATCAGAATGGAATCAGTTTCTCCTGGGTATTTTCCTGCATGGCAGGAAATTTGACCCAATGCTTTTACCTATTAACTTTTCAAGATCCACTCAAAATGAAACCTTTTTCTCACCGTATGGATAAAATATACAACCCCTGCCTTTATGCCCTGCCAGGACTACTTATTGGGAACAGTCTCAGGTACATATTTTCCCAAAAAATAATGTCTATCCCTAGCAATGGGCCAAAACCCTGCCAATGAGCACTGCAACAATTTTATAGGTATGGACAAACATACAGACCACTTAGATATAAAAATTATTCAGAATGTTACTCAAAACCAAAAAAAATCACAGGCAATTACAGTGTTTCATCTTTAATTCTTACCATCAGTCTGGCTATCGCCGCACACAAAGACCAGCCATATCCTGCCATCAAGCTGTCCACAAGCTCTTTTTAGCAGAGAAAAACAGACAAATGATCAGATATATTTTCCTA
>NW_020955508.1:288523-334341 GCF_003031625.1 Empidonax traillii
GATGTTTTTAAAAACAGAGAGAAAGGGGGAGAAAGGGGGAAAAAATAAAGAAACAATCTCATGAATGCGTTTCTTCGGACTTTAAATGAGATGAATGACAACATAATATCAACAGCTTCTACACGACAAACCTCATTAGACTAATGTCTTTCACTGCCTCAGTTTTACGCCTTAAACTATTCCCGGACAGAGCAATGACTATTGCTAACAGTAGAATAACCCGGAACGACCCTTTCTCTAGGTGAAGAGCTGGAGGCAGCGGCAGGCAGCGCTCCGGGGCTGCAGGCAGAGGTTGCGCCGCGGGGCTCCGAGCGGCGGGCAGGGGCACGGGTGCCGGTGGGTGTGTGTGCCGCCTGTCACCCACGGCATCTCCCGCTGCTCTCTTTTATTTTAAGCAACTAGTTTTGATTATTGTTTTTAACTGTGTAGAGTAGAGGAGTGGACATCGCTGCTGGAAGATGCATCTGCTCGAAATGTAAATACTCAGCGGAAAGGGGAGATTGATCTGTGCCAGAGGGAAATACTAATGGAAAGAGCTAGGTCTGTTGCTGGAGGAGGATGCTCGGTCTCACCTTAGTTGTTTCTCCTCCGTTTGCCCAGGGGAAATGGGTGGCTTTCCCTCTTCATGGCTTCATGCCTCCAGTTACTAAACACCCTACCGGAAATTTGATGGGGTGCTTTCGGTTCACCCTGCCCTAGCTGTCTTGAACAGAATCTGCCTCGTCTCCCGTGCCCGGCAGGGAGGGATCGGGCTAAGAGGCCGGGGAGAACCAGACCGGGGGACGGGGCCCTTCGGGTGAGGGTTCCTGGGGCAGCCGAGGGGGAAGAGGCCAGGCAGAGGCCGAGGAAAGATTTCCTCGGCGGGAGTCCCCCTCCCCCGTGCTCCCTGCCCGGATAAAGCCCTTCCTGACAGGGGAGGGAAGGGGCAGGCTGCAGGGCAGGGGCTTCCCTTTAGTCTCAGTGTGTGTTCTGTAAAGTTGTGACAGATTATTAGTAAAGGGAGGGGTTTCACAGTTTGATGAAGATATAACACACTCTGGACTATCCATCCTCTGGGTCCATTCATCAGCGGCAGAGGCAAGGAGATGGGGAGAGAGGAGCTCTGTTCCTCTGCCCCACAGCAATTCATCATTGCGGATGAATCGGGAAGTCTTGTCCTTTGCGACCCGCTCCCCTGGCTGCCGTCCCGGGATCCCTGTTGGGTCATCTCCGGCCCAGACCAGCCCCGCGGAGGGGTTTGGGGCTGCCCGGGGAGGGGCGGCCGTCACCGCGGCCGCAGGACACTCACGGGGGTCCCGAAGTCCCTCTCACCATCCCCGAGGGGGAAATCTCCCTGCTGCAGGATAGATACAACGCTTCTAAAGGAAAATTGAGGTGCCCCGCACAGGAATCGGGAGAGATGGCAAGGGACAGACGACTAAACAGATAGATAGATACGAACGGGGCGAGGATGCTCCTACGGCAGTCTTTTGTTTAGGAGTGAGTGATCCTCATTGTCTGTCGACGTGGAGAGGAGAGGAAATTAATTGCAACCAATTAATAATTAATCCCGTTTAAACAGCTTTATTATCACCCACGAACGAGAGGGAATTGGTCTGATAACCCCCCGAAGACCGAATGTCAAGTTTAACCAAATAGTTATTGCTTTATCAAACAGAGTCTGCAAATAAATTAATCAAAAGCAAATATGTTCTTTGTGCGGCTCGTTTGCCGGTAATGGATGGATATGAAGATTTGCCGATATTATTGTCTGTCATTCAATCTAACAAAGTGAACATTTATTGCATATATATTAAAAATTATCCCTTAATCGAGTGGGGCTGGGGTTGCAGTTATTGGAGTCTTCCCAGAGGTGAAGTCCCCTTGGATAGGAGAGGGGAGGGCTGCTCTTCGCCTCCCGTGCGATTCCCTTCAGAACATGTTTCAAAATTGCTTTAATCCACCGCTAAATTGAGCTGTTTTACTAACTGTCCACGATATCATAAACAGTTTGAGGAGCTAATGGACGAGATGTTATAAAAATAGTGGACATAAAGCACAGAAGAGGCGATATATTCGCCCGGGAGTGATGGCCAGGGATCCAGCTACGGCAGACAAGCCCTCTTTGTCTCCCACTTGCTTACATCATTTTCTAATTAGGCATAAAATTGTCTTCATACACTGGTATCGCTGGCTTCATAAACATAACCATTATGGTTCATAAGGACCCCATTGTGGGGAGCTCCTCTCAAAATAGAAAAGGATCTGGAGAGGCCCAAAGAAAAAAACATCTCCTTTGTTTTCTCTTTTGAGAAGACGGATGGGCAATGTCACGCAGAAGATTACTTTAGACTATTAAATTGTCAGAAAGGAAGAATTTCCCTATTAATAAAGGGATTATGGGGGAGAGATGGAGCTGGATGCTGGAGGCTGGCGAAGCGCAGTACCTGTCGCGGGGTGCGTAGGGATGGCGGGACAACGCGCGGGAAAGGCACTGCACGGCCCACGGGAGCCATGGCATTCCCGCCGTGGCATTCCCGGGAGCGAGGCCGACCGTGGCTTGGTGCCACGCACCCGCGGAGCAGCGGGCAGCCCCGGCCTCGGCGCCGGGATAACTGGATGGAGATGGATGGAGCCGCCTATCGCCCCCGACGCGGTGTCAGCCCCCGGACAATTACTGTCTCCAGAGGGATGGACAGACTGACTGACACTGACCTCTGCCCACGAGCCCACTGGCGGCCCCGAGGAGCTTATGTGCAATTTGCTGGATTTCGTTTACAATAACCCGACTTGACATAAATAACTCTCCATGCTGTGTCTACGCCCGCCTGACCTCCTGAACTAGCGCAGAAACACTGCCGTATTGATCAGGGGCGCGGGGGTTTTTTGCTTCTTTTTTTTTTTTCTTCTTTTTGGTCAGAGAAGACCCGCTCGCTCCGTGCCGCGGTCCGTGCGCTCCCCCGAGCCGGACCGGGTCCAGTCCCTGCGCGGGGGCGGCAGCGGAGCCCGGTCGGTTCCCCGCGCAGTGCTTAACAGAGCCCTGTAGAACTGGCGGAGCGGTTCTATTTCTTCTGACCCGATTTTAACTTGAGGGAGCTTTCCTAACATTAGAACCCGACAGGAGTTAAATTTCATGTCGCGACAGACATCGGGGAGCCGTGACGCCCGGTGAGGGAGGCATGAGCTCCCCGAAAGCATCCATTCCCATTCCTTTCCGTGCTCCCGTCCTTTCCTGCGCTGACTCGGAGCCAGACCTTTGTCTCGACCCCTGTTGGGAGCTCCACGGGGCATGCGGGGAGGGACGGAGGAAAAAGAAAGAATCGAGAACGAAAGTAAAGAGGGAGAAAGGGACTCCCCAGTAGAAGCCTTGCGGAGCAAAGCTGGTGTTATCCATTTAGTGTGACATATGGAAATCTCCCGGCGGGGCCACAATTAAAGGAGCCGGCCCTGCGTCCTTTATTTCCATCTAACTTTTGTGTTAAATGTTAACAACCTGGCGCTATCCATTCCGGCTCTATTACCAAGTGAATGTTGACTCCAAGGCTGTCTTCCTTTCTGCCTATTCTGGGGCTGCCTCCCTCGCAGATTTATGTATTTTTGATATTAAATTCTTTCTATCATTAAGCCTGCTCTCTTGTTGACTTTCATTGACCCCTGCCCTTGTCCCCATACTTTTCCATATTTAATACAGGAACATTTTTGCCGGTGCCCTCCCCTCTTTGTTACCTCCCGGTTGACTGCCGTCCCTAAAGGCATGTGCTGTTTGCTCTGTTGTTGAACTTGGTAGGGTCACATAGTCTTGTGCTGTGATATCCTCCGTATTTCCAGCCCTGAGATTCTGGGGAGGTGCCCTGTGGAACAAGCCTTTTTTTCCCCTAGCTACCGGCTTCCTAATGACTTAAGCAAACACCTTCGCTAATGATCCCCCAGGCTCCCTAATCCCCTCGGGGTTTTGTTTAGCTGAACTCCTGGTGCTCTGCCTGTCCCACTGGTACCGTGGCCTCTCTGACCTGAGACATCGCAGCTCTTCTCCTTGGAGCAGGCTGCCTTGTCCAGCTCCGCCTGGGCCAAAGGCCAGGATCATGGGAGCATTGCATGCCACCAGCTGCTTGAGGTGACACCGAGTTACAAAGAAGAACCGCCAAAGGAAACTTCGGCTCACACAGCCAAATGAATGTGTTCATTTATCTCCTCTGACTCCGCGGTTCGCGGCGTGCCTCGGCCCTACGGCTTGGCTGGGGGAACGGCTAAACGTCCTTCCCAAGAAAGATTGGCTCACTTCTCCCAGGCCGGTCTGTTCAGTATCATTATGTGACCGGTTTTCAGAATTGAAGTTGCCTGGTGTTTTGATTCTTCCCTGCCTGTGCAGTTGTGCCCTGGAGGTCCCTTCAAAATGGATGCTAATTGTTGGGGCTGCACACTGCTGCCTGCTAAAATGCCCCAGAGCTCCCAGGCCCTGCTCCTCAATGGCTTAATTGACAAGGACTTGTCTGTATTTAGGAGCAGCTGGTCCAAAGCATTGGCACATCAGTGCAATCTTAACACAGCATCCCTAGCCTGGAGGAGTATGAGGGTAAACGTGGTTAAAATGAAGGAAGATTTATAGTCGGCCCCCTTGGGTAATGCGACAGAAGACAGCTACCAAGATTTTCCCTAGTAGGGGTTTCATTCATCAGCTTCCCAGCCTTGGTAACGTGTCTAGGAGCCACGTTCCAGCTATTATTAATAATAGGAGGTGGCCATTTAGCACAATTAGGCAGGTGACAGTATTCCACAATAATGTGTGGCCCTAAACGAGACGGGGAGCCGCTAACAAACAGATCCACGACGGAACAGCACTGGGGCTTTGCGCGGCAGCCACGTCCCGAGTGGATCTGGGCTGGTCCAGTGGGCAGCGATTGCTCACCCACCTGCGAAGCCCGCAGCCCGCGGCTAAATCCTGGCAGGCACTGGTTTACTCTACTTCTGCGAGGAGAGATGGAAAAGAGCAACCCTCCCCGAACCCTGAGCTAAACCCTCTGAAGTCACACACTGGGTTTAAAAATCGTCTTCCGTCGCATTTCCGAATTTTAAATTAAGGGTCCCTTTAACTTCCGATGCAGAGATGAAATATACTTTTTTTTCTCCTCTCTCTTTAAATGCTTCTCTTGAACTTCCTGTTTATAGAATTTAAACTTATATGATTTCTAAACGGGAATGGCTGGGTTTATTTTCTGCACGGGGTTATTCAGTGTTTTACAAAGAAGGTTTATGTCATGGCTTAAAACTAAGGGGTTTTTTGTTGTTGTTGTTTTGCAATGTGTGGGAAATACTTTTATGTTCACACAGTCCGCCCCATGAATAGGGATAATAGGTTCTGGATCCTCATTGAAATTTGAAGTTTTTAAACAGAAATTCCCTAACTTTTGCTCGTTTTCTCAACTTTTTTCGTAGGAACAATGCCAACATTGAAGCCCTCGGTTGGAGTCTGCACAGTTGGAGATCTTTGGTGCCATTTTAGACATCTTTGGATTTCATCAATCAAACTGACTGCAATTTTCCATAAAAACCCTGAATTTGGGTCAGAAAGTGGGCAAAGCAGATAAAGATCGTTCGAGCTGTCTTATAAGATGATAAATAGATATCCTTTCAGTCCAACAATGCAAGAAGTGCAGTTTTGTAATTCACTTCCATTGGTTTTGAATGCAGTGAGTCGAAACAATTTATACATGTTTTCCCATGGTTAGAAGATGTCTTTACATACTTGTCAATAGTAGCTTGACCTTTTTCCCCACTGAGCTACGAAGAGGTGCTTTTTTTTCTCCTTCTTCCAGAGTACAGAAAAGGGCTGTTTTGGGTTGGCTTTTTTTTTTTTTTTTTTTTTTTTTTTTTTTTTTTTAAAACACCCTTCCTCTGTTTCTTTTTAGAGACTAAATCAGTAGGATATTTCATCTTATCCCGAGGTTTAAGCAGATGGTGGTAGATGTTTCACCGCAGTTCACCACTCTGCAGACAAGGTATTTTGTTCTGTGCTGCCCTAAGTGAGCGCTCCGAGCCTGTTGGATTTGCTCGGTGTATTCTTTCACCTAACGGGTGAGAAGCCCTAAAAGTCTCGGGCGGAGACCTTGGTGGATTCTGCCAAACTGCCACAGCAGACAGAGCCTTGCTGCATAGCTGAGGGGAGGGTTTCTGCCTCTCGGTTTTCTGGCTGTTCCCTAATTTTCCTGGGAGCAATGTCTTGTGGGGTAACGTCCATGTTCGTGCCAGCCCGATAGATGCTACTCTCATTCGAGCGGGATTGGGATGGACAGCTCATGTCGTGTGGGAGGCCAGCAGAGGTGTGGAAACACCGTTTGCATTATCAGCAAAAGGCATCTGTCTGGAGGTGTCTCAGAAAGCAAGCTGGGAGCATTGGCCTGGGTCTGCAGAATAGGGAAACTGAGGCACGGAGCTGCATTCCCAAGGCTGGGACTGGGGATGGCCCAGCACTCGTCGGCCCCTGGCGTCTCTAAGAAGCGAAGTGAAGGACCCTTCTGGGAAGAGGGTAGGCGAGAAGGATATATGTTAGGGAGGCTTGAACTCCTCCACTGTTCCCCAGAGATTTGCCCCGAGTGGGGCAGCTCACCGGATCCCCACTCTCTGCCAGCGCCCAGCCGGCCCTGTCCTGCGGGACAGCCTGCCGCTAGCCGACCACCCTCCCGGGCTGAGGAAAGTGATGGAGGGACTAGGACCGGAGAAAAGGCTTTTTCCTTTCCTCCCCTCGCCTTGAACACGACAACCCTGCTAACTGCTGAACACTCCTCGCTAATGGATAATGACCTGCGGTGTGCAGCTGCCTCCTGCTCCTCAAATAAAGGCTGCTTTTACTATTAATTGCATTAGTAACACGAGCACAGTAGGTTCACAGTCCAAACGACCCAGAAACGACAGCATCCACGTTGAGACGGGCACAGCCGCCCCCATGAAGCATCCAGATCCTTCTGCAGAGCGCAGACGGGGTCCACGGCCTCTCGCTGTCCCTTGGGAGGGGTGGGGGCAAACAGTGGGGAGGAGGAGGCTCAGCTGCCCACCGACATTTCTTCCTCTGCAAAGGGGCACGTGGAAAGGAGGCCAGAAAGAGTTAAAGTAGCTCGTGGCAATGGGTGGCTTCCCAAGGCCGGTGGGTGTGAAACATAGCCATTCACGCAGTTCAGATTTCGGGTCTGTGAACAGTTCCCCTCCCTGAGGCGGAAATTCCACCTGAATGAGATAAAAAAAAAAAAAAAAAAACTCTTCTTTTGCTGTTTTGTTGATTTTTTTTTCTTTTTCTCAGGCGAAGACGTTGGCCGTCCGCCCTCCTGCTGGGCTGCAGGAGAGAGGGAACGATGCTTCGCAATGGTGCCTGGAGCATCAGCTGCCTCGGGAAGCACCGGGGCTCATCCAGGTCGTGTGCGAGGCCATGGTCCGGTTGGGAACCATGGAAGTACGGCAGTAGGAGCCCCAGGCCATCCCCAGAAGCTGCAGTGGGGCTGCGGGAGTTTTTGGGACACAGGAAGGAGAGAGACCACACAGGTCTCAGGACCTGACCTGCTTTAAAAATGACTCTGCCTGTTTATAACTCCGCAGCAGGAGCTTATCAAGAGACAGGCAGCAGTAGTTACACAAGATTTTGGGGACAAGCCCCTCATATTCGTGTTGCAGTTATAAACACTGAGATGAAACAAGTAATTTGCTCCTTAGGAAGCCTTTCACTACGTGCTAAACGTCAAAAGGCACGCTAGAAACAGATAAAAGAATTTCTTCCTTGCCTCCTTGCTTGCTGTGTTCCTAAGCGAAACCCCGCAGGACCGCAGTGCCGCTGCCCGACCTGCTCCCGGCCGTGGGCAGCCCTCTGCGCTGACACGGCTTTCTTAGGGTTTTGGTGATTTGTTTGGGGTGGTTTGTTATAGTTTTCTGATTTTATATATTTTTCTTCCTTTTTTTAAAATATTTCTCTTCCTTCAGTCTATCAGGCACCTTAATATCTATTAAATATCGATTTAAGGGCACCTCTGAAGACAAAACTGACCCCAGAAATACCTACTTTGGTCCTTTCCTCTGTCAGTGACTAACCCTTCAGCCGCTGTCACTGGGTGCTTCCAGAACCGGAAGGGAAGGGGCTGGCAGAACGTCTCCGAGGGGAGACCTCGGATGTTTTCACACTGCGAGCGCGGCTCACGCATCTGCTGAGCGGGGCGGGGGCGGGCGGGCATTGGCGGAGCAGGCTCATTTGGCTCCGAAGGGAAATCAATAATCTTTCGAATTTCATTCCCAGCCACTGGCATCAGCCGGTTAACGATTCAGCCTGGGACCCTCTTCAGCAGCGGATGATTTACCCAGGATGATAAATACACAGTTACAGATTTTTCAGTCGACCTGTCTTGTAGCGGTGGAAATAACTCTCCTGATGCTGACTGTTTAGGTCCCCTCCCTCTGGCCTGTCTGAGGGGCAGAATACCCCTTTCCTTGCCTTTTTCCCTGGTGGGGCTGGTGTAGCAGACAGTCGGGGCACGACGTCGCTAGTGGCTGACGGGGGGCCGGACTGGAACAGAGCTTCGTCCCCGTGCCCCTGGGCTTGGTTGGCGGGGACGGACAGTGGCGCACCACCACAGAGATGTCAAGCCAGAGCAGGCCTGAACGGCCCCGCATTGCACCGCGCCGCGCTGGGCCGGGCGGGGAGGCGCGGCTGAGCCGCGGGTCGGGGGCTGGCGGCTGGAGGCAGGAGCCCTCGGCCGGGGCAGGCGGTGCCACTCACGCCAGCGGGGGGCTCGCAGCTCGCTGCAGCCCCGCTCCCCAGTCTCTCAAAGCCCCTTTCAGCCGCTCTGCGGGCTGCCCACCGGAGGAGGCTGGAGCTACATAAAAGCGCATTATGAAAATTATAATATCGGGCCCAGAGCATGTCCGCGAAGGCAGCTCGGCAGCTTTCAGGCATTGAGCCCCTGTTCAGCTGGACTGAGCTGTAAAATATCCATTTGAATTCGATGCCTGAATGGAGCAGCACCAAGAACAACAAGAAACGGGGCAACAGAGCTCCCTTTATCCCCCCCTGCGACTTCCCCCTTCTTGGCCATTCCTTTCCTGTTGCACCTTTCTCGCTTATGGGCAAATTCAACTGCTTTTCTTCTTCTCTTTTCTTCTTTCTTTTCCCTGGGTGGAAAGGGGGAAAGGAGTGGTGGGGAGACGTGAGCGGGAAAGGCCCCGTGCCCTTCATTGCCTCAGTCCCCGCAGGATACGCCCCGGAGCAGGTGGCTCGTTTGGTTGTAGTGCTGAAAGGGGAAGAAGGGGGAGAAGTACCAGGCACGCCCTGCCAGGCAGAGCAGAGCTCTCTTCGGCTCTCAGCTTCACTGGGGGGAAAGAAGCCTCTTTCTCCATCTCGGAGAGCGGCTCAATGTGTCTGCTTCAGCTTAACGTGGCTCCACACCCTGCGACGGTGCCACCGTTGAGACTCCATGCTTTTGGCTCCATAAAACCCAAGGACCTAGGATGAGGAGCGACGGGGGAGAGGGGGCCGGTTTTGGCAGTTATGATCTATGGAGGCAGATGAGCCAACCTGCTATTCAAAATACTACCCATTGTGTTGGTAATGGCCCGTTTATGACTGCAATAACCCCTTTAATATTAATAGAGCCTTTTAAGGCGGCGGTTTCCTGGGCGCTGGGCAGGCGGGCGAGCAGCGCAGGTGTTGGGGCAACCTGTGCAGGCGGTGGCCCGGACGCGGCTCCCGGCGCAGGCAGCGAGCAGGTGCTGGCGGGACGCGCACCCTCTGAACCCGGACGAACAAAGGCTTGGCTCGCCCGGGGTCTCCGAGCATGAAGAATTGTTTAATTTCAGGGGAAAGTGAAAGGCTCTGCTTCTGCCGGGACGTGACATTTCCTGTGGTGAAGCCTGCATTGGCTGCTAATAGAGATCTAATTGATGGGTGAAGTCCCATTTCCGCGCTTTCTCCTTTATTGCTCCATCCAGTCTGTTGCAAAATATAACCTTAATCTGATTTAGCAATTCCTCCAGGATTCGGTGCAAGCTTACAGCACAGGAAAAATCGTTATTAAAAAAGTTAAAATACAGACTTGGATTCGGTGGGTTGCCATTATTATTATTATTATTATTATTATTATTATTATTATTATTATTATTATTATTATTATTATTATTATTATTATTATTATTTTGTTTAGGTTGTTGGGTTTTTTTCTTTTCTTCTTCCTCTTTTTTTGAGACCCAACCCCACCCAGATTCCTGGCATTTAACACGTTCCTTTTCGGTAATCACTCCGGCTTTTATGACTATTAATATCAGAAGGGATCGGCGTTAATGCAGCCGCCCCTCTTTGTTTTAAATGCAGCTGTCAGCGTTTCGGAGCCCGGTTTCCGAGCTCAGCACCGGGCGCGGCCTGAAGCGCAGCCCCGACGGAGCGGCGCATCCCGGCCGGCACCTTTTTGCTGGAGCTGATTTCTTTTTCTCTCCCAGGGGGTAAAATAATACGTCTATTTCAAAAAGGCTGGCACAGGACCCAGTGACAGCCGGCCCATTCTCTCTCTGCTTGCAGGGACGTGCACAGGGCTGTTCTCCTGCCCTGCCTGCAGACGAGCAGAGAGGAGAGGGCAGACCTCACCGCCCCGGCCTTTACGCCTCCGGGTTGTTTAATAGCCCCGGCGGGGCTGCTGGATGCCCCCCCTAGGCCCACAGACCAGGAGGGATGTGAAGGGGCTCCATAAGCCGCTGACAGGAGTGGACGCCCAGCCAGGCTCATGTGTGGAGGGAGCAGATAGGGCAGAGATATATTCCTTTTAATTTATTCCTTGCCTTTTTGCCTTTTTCTTTGGCTTATTTTTTTTTCCATCCATGCTATCTAAGATAGAGAGGAGTGTACAGGCATTCTGGACCTATACAAACTCTCTTCAGTCCCCCTCGATAGGTTTAATGAGGCGGAACGCGATGAAGGGGATTTGAACCGGTCTAAATGATTGATGAAGCCTGGGGCAAGGCTGAGCTTTTTTCCGGATAAAGCCCCATACATCCCCTTATAATGGCTGGATAGTGGCAGGGCTGGGCTCCTTCAAAAGCCGTGGCCCAAGCACATTGAGAGGAAACAGGGAGGGAAGGTGCTCTGTTGTTACCTAATCAGCCAATGCACTGAGCCACCAGCCGCCTGAGGCAAGAGAGCACTGCCGGGGAGGTGAGGCGGGTGAAAGGGGCATTCCTGACACACTCACACACACTCACAGACACACACACACATGGTACGCACCCTCACACTCCCGCGGATCCTGCTGGCCCCAGCCCACACAGCTGGTATCCACGGGTTTATGGTCATGGGTCCACGAGCAAGGGGTCTGCCCTTAAAAACAGAGTCATCTCAGTGTGCCTCAGACAAGGGCATTGGTGATGGAGATGGTGCCCATCGCAGTGCAATCCATCTCTGGTGTGATAACACAGCTTTAACACCTGCAAGAGCCCCACAGACTCCCCAACACACACAGGGACATGGACATACATGTGCAAAAGAAAAGTGAGCCAACAGCTGTGGATGCTGCAATAGTAATTAAAAAGCAGATTTAAATAAAAGATGTTAAAATGGATCTTGTCTTCGAATTCCCAAATGGAAGGGTAGAGGAGGGCCTACAAATTTGATGCCATATTCCATGGGGGTTGTGAGGTTCCAAAGGGCTTCTCAGCTGACCTGGCCACTCTTTCTTTGGCTGAGAGAGATGTAAGCCAAACCCTGTCTCTGGGGCAGGTGAACGATGTGGCAGAAATCCATTGTGGCCCCAGTAGGATGGTGGTGCTGGGGGAAAGCCATTCTGACAGGCAGGGCATAAAACTGCATCCTGATCCTGACAAGCAAGGAGGGAGTGACAAGTGTCCTGCTACTAAGATGGCATGCTTAGGTTTGTGTAAACATTCCTCAAGTTAAGCCCTTTTTTTTGTTTGTTTGTTTGTTTGTTTTTTTTGTAATGGCTTCTTTGAGCCATTGAGTTAAACAAAAAATAATACCACATAAAGTCTAGATGGAAAAGCTCTGATTTTATAAAGACTGATATGCAAGCATATCCTATTGATCTCAATAGTCTACTAGGAAGAGACTTACTGAGGTCTCACAGAAATAATCAATTCACTGATTGAAATGTGCAAGATGGTACTTTGAGTATTTGTATACAGGAACAAGTATTCCATATGTGTAAATTTAGAAGCAGCAAAAAGTTCTGTGTAAAAATGTATCCTCTTACAGAGCAATCTTCTAAACCTTGTCAATGTCTTTCCCCTTAACAAGTGAATATGGTCTGACTACAAGGACAAGAACATTTTGAAACCCTTCAGTTAGGGTTCCTGGGGTGAATAAAAGTTCCTCTACAGTTTCTTTTATTTTTCAGTATAGAAAAGTTTAAGAAACAGTCTTTCTCCCTTTTATAATAGTTGAAAGTGCATCATGAAAAGAGATGGTTTGAATTATTTGTACAGAGATAGAATTCAATCCAGCAATGAGAACAGCTTGTAGGGGAAAAAGGATGACTATTCATTTTTTCACTTCATCTCTTATCACTTTGGCTTTGATCATTCACCTTTGGGACCAACACATCAATCCCGAATCAGATAAAACTCTTACTGTAGTCAGCAAAGTGAAAATCTTGTTCTCCTTATGAAATCTTACTGACTTCCAAAGAAGTATCTATACCCACAGAGTGAGTGGATTAAAGAGAGACACAAAATAGCAAGCCTCACATTATTAAACTGCATCCTCCTCATCAGCTGCCTTGGGTTGAGAATACTCACACCAGTAGTTAGTAGCAAAGGTGAAAGAAACCAAACAAACAAGAAAAAAAACACCACTTGAATGGAATAACTCCACTAACTTTATCTCTTTCCTGAATGCTGGGAAGTTAGGAAGAATAATATAACAACTTCATTAAGAAATGTGTATGAAGGGTGAGCCATGATTATTGTTTTCTTCCAAAAGCAATAGTATTTTGGGAAAAAAATAAAAAAGGATATAAGAAATCAGTGAGTTAAATGAAATTATCAGTATGGTGCACTTCGGCTCTGAAAATAAAACAAAGACATTTGGAACAATGGCAAGAGAAACTGCTGGTTGTTTCTTCCTAGACAAGAACATCTATCAATCTCCATTTATCTCTGAATTATCTTGATGTTATTATTAACAATAACATTACAGCATATTCTATCCTACTCTACATCCAAGGATCTCAGAGCATTTTACAAGTATTAATGAATGAGTAGGGCATGAAAAAACACTGCTATTTTGTATTCAGTTACTGGTGGCTTCATGAAGGTCACAATGCACACCGAGATTAACAGTTTGGCAATACTCTCAGGGTGAAAATTACTTATCTACTTTTTTTAATGGAAAAAAAGATGTGCCGTGAGATAACAATCAATGCATACTTTGACTTAGAAACGAGGGCTCAGCAGTATTAAACAAAGATCAGAATCCAAGTCTAATGATTGCTAGTCTGATTCCCTACTACCAATCAAATCCCCACCTCCCCTCTATCCCATCTTCTAGTTTAGTGCTAACACTAAACTGTCTCCTTCTCTCCTGGCAAGGAATACTATCATTTGCTGCTGCATGCAGAAGGAATACACAAGTGTCACTGCTGCTCTATAATATCTCTCCTCTCCTGGGGTCTCCACAAAAGTTGCTGCACAGGCACTCAGAGAACGGGTCAGTCAGGTGAGTTTGATAGTAATGGAGTTACGCTTCTGACAATTTTAACTCCCAGTCCTGCATGGAATCAAAGATTTGGTTAAATTTGTTGCCTCATATGTGGTGTCTTTGTCCTGAGCATTTTCTTTCCCCTCCAAAATATGCAAGGTGGAACAGAGAGAGGTTAAGAGAGCCCAGAAAGTCGATGCCAGTGATCAGCCAGGGAGGTTTTTGATGGTACAGCATACATGGGAGTAGAACAGTCAGAGGCACTGGATACTGCAAAGACCTGGAGCCTGACAGTTTCCATTAGTTTCTGAGGTGTTCAAAAGAAGTTCAAAAGTCCATCTTATTCCTGATACAGTAATTTGATGGGAACTGTTTGTAAGTTTCCTCCTTCCACAAGGATTTGATGCAGACAGAGGAACTGTAGGCTCATTTGGTCTTTTCATTCAAAGGATGTTTCCTTCCTCATCAGTAAGAAGAAAATTCCACAGTGATATGAGATCTTTTTCAGCTTATGTCAACAAAGACTTCTTCATGTGACAATTGTCTGTGTGTGCAGCCAGAATATTCCTCTGATAAAGTGCAGGGTCAAGTAATAAGTTGCCTGTTTTACCAATACCACTTGACCATTAACCAGTGTTAATTTAGAAAAGTCAGACAAGAGCTTCTGGTTTCCTCCAAATATAGAATTACCTATATCAGAATCCAGCAGTCCTAAGGCTCACATGGATAAATCCTGTGAGAGACTTGTTTTTCTGATTAATGTATTTGAAAGTTCTTTTTTGGATGGACTCTCTGCTTCACACAATCTGAAGTCAAAATGACGTTTTTCTTTAGTAGAAAAAATGAAACTCTTACCCATTTCATGAGATTGCAAGGAACATATCACCCACTGTCTTCTGGTCATTTTGTTTCAGACTGTCCCCAGAGTTCCCATGTTAGGGAACATGCTTGGGCCAACAATGCACTAATATACAACACAGAGAGTGGGATCACAGAAACCTTATTTACTCAGGAAGTTAGATAAAAAAGCCCCAAGGTTTCCCAAATATTTCTCCTGATAAATACTTAGAACATGTACCTAAATACCTAAGGTTTCTGGGTTTTGTTTTTCAGCAGGGAAATACTGGCCTTCCTGCTTACAGGTGAAATGGTCATCAAAGACTAAAGAATATAAAATATTTACAGCTATTATAGATATTCAAAACAAAGTAGACAAGAACTTCTGCCAGCATCTTCCAGGCTGGATACCGTAAGTGAGCATGCATGTTTTGATTGCACATGTGTGCATCTAAACAAAATGGCTGGCAGTCAGACATGCTGAGCTGGCCCTGTTCAGCATCTTATTATCTTCTCTGTGGAGGAAATGCTTTATATTTTATTAGAAGTCTCATTCTGTTTAGGATATTTTCTTTGTGAACAGTCTCTTCTCTCATCTGGCGCTGCCCTACACAGGCGTGTAGGGCATCTCAGCCCTTTAGATTGCTCCAACAGCGGCAGCACAGGCAGGCAGTGAAATGAGCAACAAAGATGTGCGGTGCTGTGTCCCCACTGGCGTCTGGCAGAGGCTCCTCCTGTCAGTGGTCAGTTGTTATAACAGAAGAACAAAGTGCCGAAACTGCCTGCAGTTCCATTCAGCCCCGCGGTTGCCCCGGCAGGCAGGCCGGCAGGCCAGCAGCCAGAAGCCAGCAGGCAAAATTTAACAGCCACGCTTCAAAACACTAGTAACAGCCATCAATAGATCCATAACTCTCAGCTCTCCAGATATGGGGTCATCTTTCAATACTACCCCACTGTCATATACAACGTTTGTCTTGTCCTGCATTCAACTAATTGTGTCAATCTGCGGGGTGACTCTATAATACACATGTACAATAGCACAATGAAAGCAATAATCTCCTACTCAGTCTCTTTATTTATTTAAGTGCTATTACAAAGTTTCCTGCAGCAAAGAGAAACTGAGAGGCTACAACCTATTCCAGCCATGCAGCAGCTATCCAGAAGAAAGAACATGGTGGTTTAAATAAGTTACATGTTTCTTTGACTTTTTTCTTTTTCCAATCTGACAACATTACCAAGTGGTATGGAGGGGGTTGGGGAAGTGATTTCATTAATACTCTGAAATTTGTAGTACAAAAAGAAGCAGAAATCCTAATCAACAAAATTTGTGACTCCTAGGTAATTATTTTATGTTCTGACATTTTTAAAGGGAATATTCACAATTTATATTTATTATGAGTAAAATGCAAATACAAGACATATAAAATAGCTCAAAGCTTTCTCAGTTTAATGGTTTTGTGACTAGTTTTTGAAGTCCTAATATCATTATGTATCTTTACATAAATAACTTTCATAGTAGCAAAATTAGTCCTTTTTAGTTCAGGATTCTGTTCGGAGAATTACAGTGAAGTACTAGATATTGCTGTTCTCAGCATCATTGCATTAATTGCACAAATGACCACTTTTGGCTAATGGTCATAATCCTCATAATCAATCAGCGTTCATTCTTCCTCTGCTATCATCCCAACACACTACCAATTTCCCTTTACAAGGATTTACACCTCTCTCACACAGGGCCTGGCCATAAATAGATGTTTCAAGGATTCCCAAGGGTTTGCTGGAATCAGTATCAGGTGGCCTCCTGATATCTGTAAGTACCTGCACACCACTAAGATCTAGCTACTGACTGTAAAATCCTTGTAGATACCACCACGACTTTTATCACATGTTTATTACAGCATCTGGTAGATCTGCTAGCAGGGTTGAAGCTGTTTCTGCTTGGGCTCTGTCCCAAGGTAGACGGAGATAACTAGCCTGAGATCATTGAACTGTGTATCCTGAATACTGTCCACCCAAAAAACAGTCCAGCCATATTAGACTTCCACTGAGAGACTGAATGCAGAGTGAAAAGCCAAATGGGGAGAAGTTTTCTCATCTCAGCAGATGATCTGATGAAGAAACAAGGGAAACATACGTAGCAGGAAGTTCAATATATCACAAAACATACTAAATATTCCAGAACGAAGTTTTCTGATTGGCATATATTTGACTAATGTTGTGAAAGATATCCTTTGAGGAATTCTTAAAATAATCTTGTGATTAGAAAAAATCTTTCATTCTGATAAAAAGGAAAATTCCTCCAATTATTTTCTGAAGAAGTAATGAAAAAGCAAAGGAACGAGTGAAATACTGAGGGGAAGAAGAATGAACATGTTAAGAGATACCATTCTCTATATCCTATAGATAACAAAAGTGAAAAGAAGTTGCTCCACTAAAGCCATTCACAGTCACAGAATCACAGAATCATAGAATCAATGGTTGGGGTTTGAAGGGACATTAAAGATCATCTCATTCCAACCTCCATACCATGGGCAGGGACACCTCCCACTAGCTTGCTCATAGTCCCATCCCACCTGGCCTTCAGTGCTTCCAGGCAGTCAGGCAGTGCTCCATACCTCTCAAAAAAGGCTGTAGCTGCAAGTAGCTGGAGTGGAAGGACCTGCTGACAGTTGTGCCTATATCGGAGCACCTTCTCCATGAGCACTGGACAGGCTTCTGACAAAACCCAAAGAGGAACCCTCAAAGCAGGAGGGTCCAGCTGAGCAGAGTGGGCTCTGAGTGAGTGTATGGGGGCACGTCTGGCTCATTAAACTGACCTCTGCTTGATTTGCTGCAGTGTTTTGTAAGAGTTCTCAAACCTAATTCTTTTTCAAGAAAATAAAAATGCCAGAGTCCTAAATGCGCTTGTCTGTAAAAGTTTGACTATGGGAGATCTAGTCACACTATGAATCTTTCCTTGGTGCTTAATAACCTGACTGAATAATGAAAGAGATTTTAGGCGAACATCACGAACAAACCAATCCTGCCCTCTACTTTCCTATAGCTCTTGGTCTGTAAATATTGGAACAAGCTTCCTGTGAGAAGTTAATAGCACAAAAATAACAACAGGATGAGAGCTACAGTACTGGAATACGTCAGAAATAAGTTAAAGGATACCTATATAATGAGATGCAAAAGACAATTATAAACTTTATATGACCAAACTTTTATATGGAGACATGAGAGTATTTTCAACAGAATGCCTCTTGAAACAGAGACAAAACTCATATTTTAAATGAAACCCTCCAAACTCATTGAAAGTAATAATAGAATTCTCTTCCTTGTTGGGCAGAGATTTCCAGAAGAGCCACTCCCAGGATTTTTAGATTTGTAACACTAACAGTGATCAAAAAGCCAAAAATGCTCTCATCCGTATATTGACCTACTTCTCTGTAGCACCTCCTATCCACAGCAAAAATTTCCCCTGAGTCTGGTGTCCCTGATGAGACAAAAGAGGACAATTTTACACAGGATTTATCACTTGTAAAATTTTTTCCCGGTGAATATTTCTAATGTTAAAAAACCGTGAAGTTGTGATATTGGTAGTCTAGTAACAGGCTTAAACAACCAGAAAATATAAGTTTAGAGCACATAATTTAGCTCATAGTCCTAACTCAGTCAAAATTTGCCTGAGAGTAAAAGAATGAGGATTTCAGGATATGTCCCATCACTGCCCCTTCTATTTTCTTGCATGCCAGTGCTTACTCACAATCTCACTACAAGGGAGAGGGGGGAGGTGTCCTAGATGTGAGCACAACAGCAATGGAGACCGCATGCTTATTACAGAATATAATTTAAAGTACATTATAACTGGAGATGTCTTACATAAGGTCAGACCATACACGAATTACATGTGCACAGCCAGAACTTCTAATTGTGATAGCTGCAAAGAGCAGGCTCTGAGTCACTGGGAAGTGAGCTGGTTTCTGTAGATAACTCCTTTGAGAGAGTAAATGCATCTCCTGAAAGACTATCTTCAGGAAACAGCCTTTATATATATATATATATATATATTTACACGTAGCTATTCTCTACATAAATGCAGTTGTTTGAAATAAGCAGGATTTTCAGCAATGTTTTAATATTTGTATATCTACAAAGTCACTATCTATTCCGTATACACAAACATCCGCCTACACAGAAAATAATTGTGGATAATTCAATGTTCAGATTCGATAATGGATGCTCAAATAAATATGAGAATTCCAAGCAAATTTGTGCAAATGAAAAAAGATTTCCTCTGACATAATGGCATGGTGCAAGGCTGTCTGTAATGAGCTGTAATTTGTCTGGAAGAGCATTTTAAAGGGGTTGATCCATCCACTGGAAGACCAGCAACTGCTCTGAGACTAGAAGCAATGAGCCAACCTGCCTCGTCTCAGAGGAAATTACACCCCAAGCAGGCCAAATTTCTGACAACTTCCATAAATTATTTCAGATTTTCATATTTCAAATTTCATCTGCATTCATCATGTGAGTTTGACTGGGGAAAAATGTCTAGGAGGAGCTCTGCTAGCATTCAGTGCAGCAGTCCCAGGAGCCTGCCCTGGGACTAGATAATTGAATTTAGTTTTGATTAGATTATTCTTGCTGCAGTCTACTGCCAATCTGAAGTATTGTGCCTTCTCTTCTACTTAACCTTCCTGCCCCATGCCTGCTCCAGCCTGCATGCAGCTCTCTGTATTGCAGAATATATTTGAACAATCAAACTTAGGAGTTATTATTTTGCTTTCCATTGTCCATCCTTATAAAAGCACACATCTTTCACTGGGTTCCCTCTTCCCTGAAATCAGATTACTTCTTTTTTTTAAGTTTGTAATATTGTTTACCATTTTCAGTGGAAAGTGCCCTGTAATTTAGGTGGAAAATCTAAAATCATTACTACATCTTGGATGATGCAACATGCCATAAATTAGGATCATTTCTAAAACAGCTATAATCATCACTGGTCAATACACATGAGAATAAGAACAGATAAATAATGAATTAATTCATCTATTTAACTAAAAATCTATTGTTAGCCAAAGTTATTAATCAAACCTTTAGCTAGTGGTCAATAGAAAAACAAACAAAACACATCCACACACCCCCAAAACTAGCTCCACAGTCTTTCTTTGAAAGTAATCCACTAGAAATGCAGAATATGAACTTTTAGCAAAAAAACCAAAACCAAAACCAAAAAACAAAAACCCCCAAACCTATCAAAACCTCAAATCAAAAAAACCCTAAAAAACCAAACCAACCCCCCTCCTTACATACAATTCCCCCCATATCAAACCCCTCAAGCCCCCCCCACCAAAACCAACATTTATGAAAGGAGTGTGGCAGAATAACAAAACCCTTTGATGTGAAATGCAGCTAAATGGATTTTGTATAATTGTTACCAGCAGTAAGTAACTAAATGCTAAATAAATAAATGGTCCTTAATATATAGGTGTTATTTTAACCCATTTAGAGAATATGAGTGAATTTATACATGTTTCAGGAGCAAAATACATGTAACTCTCCAAGTCGTAGTCTGGATTATTAGAAACACAGATAAGGTAAACAAAGCTAATGCTGTCCTTTAAGTAATATCTATCACTTCCCTGTTATTGAGTTATTTCTTTTAACAATATAGGGGTTTTTGATGCTATGTGTCTGAGCTGAAGATTTTAGATTCTTTATTGTTCTCCATTTTGATGAAAAAAAATTGAATTGGGGTCTGCTATATTGAGTTTTGTTCCGTAAATATACTGAAATCATATTTTTGTTAGAAACTATCAATAAATCTAGTATAAGAAAAGTAATAAGATACAAATATGAGCAGGACCTTTGCAAAGGAAATATTACAAAGAGAGTGTGCCCATAAAATATATTAGGGAATGTGCTTTCTCCCTTGTGTTTGAAGAAAATACAGAAGGAACTACAGGGAATTGTGCTATTTTTAATAAAGTTACAACACAAGGAATCAGATGACTTTAACTGCTGGCAGATAATGTTCTAGAAAACAATCAAACATGAATTGCTAATGTATAGATTTTCTTAAAAGGCCATTATTTACCAGTTTGAAGATTTGTTTCTCATTAACACAATTTACCAATGCAAGGCATCTCGCTCTGAAAAATGACTGTATGTGTACACATATAGCTATACACAACCCCTGCATGTGCGTATCAGGTCATATGTGTAAATACGTATGTGCACACACATAGTTATTTTGTGTTCACATATGCACATAAATGCACGGGTGGATTTGTACTTTTTGTGTGATTTATGTTAGTCTAAGAAAAGAATCACCACCACCAGGTCTGGGGAAAACAAATGCTGATGGGAGAGAGCAAAAAAATTAAAGTCAGCAAATAAAGTGTGGACTGTTGCCCAAAGTCCAGTTAAAGGTAGAAAGAAAATAGCTGTACTTGCTCCTAAGAGTCCCACCCTCCAAGAAGGTGCTGCATTTTCATAGCAGTTGTTGTGTTATAAATAAATATTTGAGTATGCAAGAAAGGGCCTACAGACTCCACTGTATAGCTGCAACGGGCTTGAGAAACCCGGAAAGGCTCCCCAAAATGTATGTGTTTCTTGCCGTTTACTAAACAGTCTCCAGGGTGGCACAAGGGAGGAATTCTTCTGACATCATCTGGTTTTGTCTACATTTTATTAAAAAACAATTTACATTCAGCAATGGGAGCTGTCTTAAAGACCTATTGTTTTCCCTTGTTTCAAGCAGCATCAATGGCTCATTCCTGCTCTTCCTGAACTTAACAACCTCAGGCTCCAGCATTGTATTGCTGTTCGGGGCTGTGAGGAATGTGGGAGGTGGCTCTCAGCGATTTGCACCTGACACGGAGATCATAGGAAGCATCAGGACTCACTAATTTCGGAAACCCCATGACAGTTCTGCTTTTGTGTTTTTCTTACATGTGTTGTACATGTCAGCCTTATGCCGTAGACAGTGTTTCTTGCTTTGAAATGGATGAGAAAGTCCCTATTTTGCTTGAAACAAGTGTTCAGAGGTAATACTGACTTTACAGACTTAAATATGTGACATAGGTTATTTGCAGCATCATTTGTGCTTTATTTGAACTACTGATAGGAATATGCATTTTTATTTAGAACCACAGCAAAATAAACCTTTTCTATAACGTAAAAGAATGTTGTATTCAGTATATTTAGCTAAGAAGAGTAGTCATGACTAAGCTCAGGTAATTATAATAAAATTTGTAGGCATTAAAATTAAATGGCTGTCTATGGTTTTCATGTTGTGCACAGTTTCAATCACCGTCAAGCATTACAGGTTTGATTGATCCATGCCCTGCTGATGATAATTTCTGCCTCCCCTCTCTGCTGCCCCCTCTCTTCCCGTCCTCCTCTGCCCTTTTTCCCAGTGTCCAGATTCAGGTCAGTCTCCAGCTGCTTTGCATTTTTTGCTTGATAACAGAATAAGGACCTTAAAGGTCTTCTTTCCATTTTCCTATGGAGATGCCTGTTCTAGATTGTCCTTCTTATTTTTCTTTTTTCCTAACTTCTTGAGTGAAGTTTTCTTCAAGTTCCTAGCTAATGGTAAAAAAAAAAAAAAAAAAAAAAAAAAAAAAAAAAAAAAAAAAAAAAAAGAGGGAAGAAAAAATGGATAATGGTTTGTGGTCAAAGTGCAGGTAGAACTATAAAACTTGGCTTTGACTTATTGGGCCGTGAAGAACATTGACTTAAGGAATGATTTAAAGCATTTTGTCAGTTCCTGATACCAAAAGACCTTAGAAAGAGAGATGGGCTGTGCCAGGGCAGGGTGCTCTGCAGGGGCTCTCAAAGATAAACCTACAGGAAAGAGCCAGGCATCAGGGAAGGGTTGGCTCCTAGGGGGAAAAAAAGCAGTACTTACTACAAGATATTGATGCAGCTGGGGCTTTTAAAGAGCTTTTTTAAGAATTGTTTGTAACTGAAATAGAGATTTCTACTGAAAGGAACCAAAGTCTTTCCTGCAGAGATTTGCACCATAATATCTATTTTCAAAAGGTCTAGATAGAAGAGTGTGACCAAAAGCACATTTTCCAAAGACACAAAGTAGGAGGTCATAGAAGCTTTTTACTACTGTTATTGTTAAAAGAAACTCCTTTCATCCTAAGGCTCTGTCCCTTATGACACGTGATGAATATGCAATTTAATTATTGGACTTTTTTATTTAATCCTTTATTAAAGGATCTTATTTAAATAAAATCAAAACTCCAAGGATAACATATATCCCACTTGGGTAACAGATGATTTCCTGTGATAAAGTCAGAGCCCTGGAAAGAAGAAATGTTTCTTGCAATTTCAGAAGGTAGGGTTATTTTAGAAGGTAGAGAGAGTTTTTTCAAATTATGGAGAAAAGATAGGGCATGATATTTGGAGATAATTTACTGTCAAAACTCTGCATTCCAAAAAGTATTACCTGCACTCCCACATCAGACCTTGCATATATATATATATACATATGTAAAAGTAACTAAATAATTTTTACATATATAATATATAATACATAATATATAATATATAATATATTATATATTATATATTTTATATATATATATATATATATATATATACCTCTGGGTTTACTGAGTGTCTGGAAGTAAAACAGATGTAACAGCATGAGAAGGATCATGTCTTCATATCTGTTACCTTATTGGAAACTGAGATAAGGATATCTCACACTAAAAGAAAATAAAAATCTCTACTAATTAGATTTCCAGTTAAATTTTGCACACTGAAGAACATCCAGTTTTCCAGACATAAATCCAAACTTTGCAGTTCTGTATTTCTTTTCCTCTCCATAATGTCAGCCTAGCTTCTGGATGAGCAGGTTTAACATAGCTCTAAGGTAGTGGCCTTCTTCCTTCATTTCCTTAGCATAAACACTGAAATAGTGGTGAGGCAGCTGTGTCCTCTGCCCAGCACAGAATATTAACTCTTCCAGCACCCAGAATCCTAAAATGCCCCTTAGTGCCTTACATCCTGGCCATACAGCATGTCCCCAGCATTGAGTGACGACCAAACCCATCAGGGTCTACATGAGCCATCACCTCTCCAGCAACCCCTGCACTCTGCACGTTCAGCAGGACTGGATGTAAGAAGGAAATTTCAAGCAACTTTTCTTCTAAGGGATTTCAGTTTCGTTATCAAGTGTTAATGAAACACAGTAAGCCTGCTGAAGAAAAAAGTGACCTCAAAGGCTTCAAAGCTTTTCCAGAGGCCAGTGGCTGACATCAAAGGCAATATGTCTACAGCTACAGACCTGGACCCAGGAGCAGGAGCACAACCTCCAGTTGTGTGCCAACAGCATGCAAAGGCAGTTCAGTACAGGGATAGTTAGGAGAAATTCATTCTTTCACTGGTCAAAAGGACTTCACTTAATGTTAAATTGTATCACTGTACACTAATCTTTTATTTCAGACTTTGGACATCCATTTTTTTTGTATGCTTGCCTAAGAAAGTATCCACAAAGGTTCTAAAGCATCATTCCAGGGAACTCTGTCACCCTGAGGACTGATAAAATTAAACATTTTCTACTGGTTGAATTTGCAATGCTTCACACTGTAGCAGAACCAAGGCTGACTCAAATCTTCCCAGTAAACACAAGCAAAATTCGATTTCTCAGTTACAGCAGAGCAGTTCCTTGGCACCAGCCCTCTTGGATGACTCAGAGCACCAAGGCTGAGTGTACTCCCATGGCCCCACTCAGCACTTCCATCCCTGTTCTCCACCTCCTTTGCTCCTACCCCATTTCCCATTTGTATCAGCATCCAGCCAGAGCTGGTGGCAGGGAAACTGCAGTCCTTGGGGACAAGAAACATGGCCATCTCCCAGCCCCATTTCTGACATTCTCACGTGGTTGAGAAGCAGGTGAGCAGAGGATTTCCCTCTTCCCAGAAGCACAGGCTGCCCTATGCTTGCATGTGGGCAATGGGGGCCAGATACAGTCATGGCTCCAGGCTCCATGCCTGGACCTGGGGCTTTGCAAGCCCCTTCAAGCCCCTGCCCTGCGCGAAAGCTTAATTTACTTACTGCTGGATGTCATCCTGAATCCAGCTGGCTTCTCTCTCACTTGTAAGCCTTGCAGGCTTAGAAGCAGACGCTTCTGACACTACAGGTCTCAGATAACTTTCTGGGTTTTATACATCTACAATGGCATTTCTTATTAGTAATCATCCAGATAAAACTCACAGAAGTCAGAATGCTCTATATCAGGGCCATCTTCTAGGACCCTGATGCCCTAGAGTTAATTGCCCAATCCTTAGGTCAGTGAAGTATGTGCCACTTTTGTGGGCTTGTGGCTCTGCTTGCTGTTTGGAAAGGAGAGGGAAGCGCTGCCTCACCTCCAGACAGGAGATGGAAGATGGTCCATCGTTTGGATGGCACCAGCAGGGAAGGAAAAATGAGCTTCAGTGAGACACAGTAATTACTCAGTCTGGGCTGTACCATTTCCTGCAAGAACCTATTTCTTCCAGCAGAGACCATTCGTTAAGTTTTGTTCCCAAGTAGTTTAGCTAAATGAGGGTTATTTTGAGCCTGCAACAGTGTTTCCAGATTTGATTCAGTGAAATTTATTAAAAAATATGAAAGGTTAAATGGCTGCTTATGTTTCCTCTCCTGAGATGAAAATGCCACACACACAATTACACCACAGTAATTCTTCCTCCCTGTGTGTTTTCTGAGGACCACAAGAAACAACTACCAAATGTTGACATACATTGATCTCTGCAGGAAGGGACAAGACAGATACTGTGCTTGTTTGCTTTCCTGTTCCTCCCTCTTCCTTCCCTTCCCTTCTACGTGTGCTCAGTTATGGGCTGAGCTGATAGGGATGGGTGGGCAGCCCAGCCCTGCTGCACAGGTGCTCCTATGGGCGCTCCTCTTGGCACTTCTGGGGTAACTGCAGGGAGGGGAGCAGAGGCATGGAGGGCTTAGTCTCCTTAGCTCCCTTCTTGCCTCCCCAGGAAATCTTTGTTTCCTACCAGCTGAATTTTTTTCTGTCCAGTTTGGGAAAGTAGGTCTCATTAATGAGATTAATGGGAGCTGACTGTATGTACAAAGAGGACAATGGGTCCCTAAGAAGAACCATGCCTTCTTTGGGGAATGTCAGTACAAACGGGAAAGACATGTAGATTTGTTGTGGTCTTTTTAGATGCCAGAATACTACCAGAACAACAACGTAGCGTGGAGGCTGCTGGCAGCCCTTGCAATGGGAAATAATTACTGATGGTCAGTAAAGGATACTCTACTGAGCATAAAGGTTTGTCTCACAGTGGCTAGCCAGTTAATAACTCATTTGCAGGTAAGGAAGTTGCTCTGTGAAAGCCATTTTAATAATCAGAAGGTGAAAACAGAGTAGGAATGTATTTTATGGGTAGCTTGAGTAGGCAGGTTGGATTCAAACCTCCTGTTCTGGGGCTGGGTTGTTTTGGGTGGTTTGGTTGGTTTGGTTGGTTTTTTTAACTGTCCAAAGGAAGAAGTAGCTTAGTGAGACACAGCTAATAGATTTTTCTTGAGACCCCTCATAACCAACAGAGCAGAATACTGCCACAGTATGATAAAACAAAATCTCAACAAACAAATCTCCTGTCTTCATGAGTCTCAAATTTTCTCCCAAGATTTGCAACCTGCTCTTCCCTCCCAGCCTGCCTGGTTGCCATCTCACTTTGCTGCGGCATGGAAACGTTACCCTACCCCCCCAGCCAAAGCTGGCTGACAAGTATCTCGGTAAAAAAGATCTGTCACTGGTCCAACACAAAACTGATAATTTTGTTTGGCTTTTACAGGATCAAAACACACCTGTCCTAGCCAGAATATTAAATAAGACCTGCCTTTAGTTAGCTGCATGTTTAAAGAAATGTCATTTTCTACTAAAGATTAAGTGAAATTTTGTCGTTTCAGGTTTATACCAAGCTGCCTTTATTAGAAAATGAAGTCTACATTTGAATGAGAACCTATTACTTCTATTAGTCCCTTCTGAGCCATTGCAAGTAAATATTATATACATTATTAGAAGAGATGAGGAGACCAGACAGATTGGCTTCTTGATCAAGGTTATGCTGTACTCATTATGCATCAGCACATCTGGAATGGTCCAGTAGTACCCTGAGAATTCCTAATACATTAATAAGACTTACACCTTCTATAATTGCATTTGGCTGATTAACTTTCGTCCAGCTGGTCTTAGCTGCATAAAAAGGTATTTTATAAGCTTGTTATATAGAAGAAAATTCTGAACATCTTTTGACATATATCTTGCCAACTTTTATTCTGACCTGAATAACTCACTTTCTGGCAGCTTTTAGCACAGATGAATTTAAAATATCCATCACAAACATTAGACCCCTTGAGCCTGAAACTTCCAGATGTAGAATCATGACCATATGCCACAAAGAACTATTATGTATCATTTTGATATTAGTCATTTTAATCATCAGCCCTTGCTGTCTCTTCTTACTCTTTGTGGAAGTTCAGCATTTACAAGCGTATAAAAAATTGCAAGATTAGATCTTTGGCTTTCTAAGGGCCATAGTCTCAGTTTAGATGCTTTTGTTCCTGCAGCTGAATGCTTTCCAGATTGCAGCAGAGTCTGTTTGCTCTTTGAGGAGAGAGGAAAGAATCCACACATTCCCCACCAGTTTAAAATGCGAACCCTCCCTTTGTTCCACAGCAAACAAGGCGGCTGGGGGTCAGCTCTGCGTCTCCTGCCATTAGGTGTCACTGCAGTAAATGGAAATTACTGACAAACGGTTTGAAAAGAGGAAACACTGCCAAAGATTACTCTGTGAGAAAAGAAATAAATGTATTTACAAAGTAAATGACGGCTGTACTCTAGATCTAGATTTCATTGCGAGATAGTTTTGTTTAAAAAAACCTCCTTTTTTTTAATTTTAATTTGAAAATGTAACTACATTAAACACTTCCAGAATTTACTTAAATATTTTGTTGCAAAAGCATAAACAGTGTAGGTTCCAAATGTACAAACACTATTCTTTTATCCGTTTTGTGTAATATAGTTATTTTATCAAACCTGGAAACATTATGAAGTACAGTTCATCTGGAGACATGATCTGTGTACCTGGCCTTGAGATGGGAAAAGAAATAGCATAGAGAGAGCAGTCAAAATATTTCAGAACAGTCTCAAGCTTCACCTTTAGCAAAATATTTCCTTTTACTTCTACATGGAAATTTGTGTGTTTTGTGATCAAAGTACCAAAAAAACCTATAGCATATAGTTGGGGATTTTGTTTATTTTAAATTAGCAAATTATTGCCATCACGATGTTTCCATAAGCATATTTCACACTGAATATATCTACTGTTTTTGTTAAGAGAAGATATTTATGCTTTTAATAGCTGTCTTTTTGTTCTACTTGTGATTCCCTCTTATAGGGGTTGATTTTACCTACAGATATCTTGGACTCCAAATCTCTCCAAAAGCCATATTTTGCTCCCTTCCTCACCTCACTCCCCCTTTGAAGCACAAACCCAGAAACCACTAACTCCATCAAGAATGACTTTTAATCTTCATGCAAGGATCAGGCCCCATCAGGCATCAGGGAAAGCTTCTGGATTCCTGGAGAACACAGAATCTGGTGATGATTGCCAAGTCACTTGTCAAGTAAACACAACCACTGTAGTTCTGGAGAGTCAAAATTAGGAGTTTTCAAATAATTTTATTTTAATTTAATTAGGCTTTCCATTTGCAATAAAGTGTGGTGTGTTGAGCTTACACTATTATATATATTTTATCAACTGGAGTAGTTAGTCCTGCAAATAGTATTTCAGTAAACAAGTCTTTCCCCTCATCCATCCATCCTCCATGCCAAAAAATCATCCAGGGAAAAAACACCTAGAATATTTCTGAGTGCTGCAGGACCATCCTCTGCTGGCTCCTCTCAGCCCAGCCCCTGCTCTGGTAGGATCACATCCACCTCCTCCATCCAACTGTCCACTCTCGTTTTAATCACTGCGGCCATTTGCAGCTCTGCATACAGTTACTTAATTTGTTTGATTGCCCGAGATCCTTACATGGTAAGAAGGCTCATGAATATGCTTTAAATAATGGGTTTACATTTGGACCTATGGAATGAAACAGAAAGCAGAAGTCTCTGGTTCATTCTCTTTATGTCCCTGTTGCTGCAACAGGATAGATCCTCATAACCTGCTTGATCCACATGGTCTAAATCAGAGCCTGGAAAGTTTCACAAGCCCTAAAATGTTTTTTACTTCTTGCAAAGAATCCCTATAACAACACAGTGTTAAAAAAAACCAACAAAAAAAAAACCCAAAAAAGAAAATTTGTAAAATAGTAAGACTATTAAATAATTTTGTGACACATGAACATATTTTCATTTTATAGCATACATATGTATATATATGAATATATATACACATGTATATTTTATATATAATATAAAACGCATACATACTTTATACATTTATACACATACATATATCCATATGTTCCTACATGTGCACATTTCACACGTAATATTAAATTTATTTTTGCATTAAATAATTTCACTACTCTCTTTTTGTAACGGCTTACATTTTGGAAAATGAAGACAAACCACTTAGACCTTGAAAAACACATGGGCTACTCAGATAGATGGCATCTGGGAGGACTCTGAACTCCCTCAACATTCTATAGGGAAAAACAGAACCAGGTGCATTTCTTCCTAAATCAAATTAGCTGGAAGATGCCACATCCAATTGTAGTAAATTGATGTGAGAGTTTGTGATGTCTATAGCAGATCTTACAACAAAGGTCAATGTGTGGAGACATAGACAACAGGCTGGTATACAGCAACTTGTAGTGGGGCTGTTCTAACAAAAGCAAGGAAGAAGTAAAATGCAATCAATTTTTTAATATAGGAAAAATACAGTCTAAATTATATATTTCAATTAACCTAAACCAATAATTTGTATCATTAAAAACGTTAATATAAAATGGTGTTTGACTGAGGCATTTTGAGCCACATGATTGGAGATAATTTTTATATTAAAATAACAATGGATTTAATGTAATCAAACTACAGAATAAAATAAACCTGAATTTATATGGAGAGAGAAGCTTGGAAAACAGATGTGGTTAGCTAGTATACAAACTTACAGAAAAAATACTGACATATGTCAAATTTGCCTATCATTGTCATAATTTTTAAACATTCCCCTTGACATCAACAAGTTTATATCATGTTTTATGGCACTTAATTATCCCTAAATTTATTTAATTAGCATCACAAGACATCGAAAGCAATTCAAATGTTTTCTTAAATAAATTATGAGAAAGCAGCAGTTAAAGTGAGGGTAAATATATTTCCTGTTCCAAAAACCCATTGCAGGAACGCTGAGGTCACAAAGTGAAACACTTAAACTTTTGTATAAAAACTACCTGTGCAACTGTAAATGAAATCTTAAACTGAGAGAGAGAGATCTTTTTTATTACTTAATCTTGCAGGGTTTTCTCCACAGGTTTCTTGCTTTATTTAATGAAAAAAAAATAAATACTTATTACAAGTTTGCTTATTACAAATTTGGACAATCCCCCAACATTATTTACCACATATTGGTAAAAATCTGAACTGAAGACATTTGTTTCTTTGTTAGTGCTTTTACATAGCTTTCATTCCAGTACCTTAGTGCTTTGAAAAATATCCATGGATTTCTTTGCCACATCTGAAAAAAACCCACAGATGATACCATTATTCCAATTTTGTGGATGACAACTGAGACTGAGGTCAAAATTGCTAAACCTGGATGCCCAAACTGAGGTATTTTCTGTGGTATTTAGCACTTAAATGCACACTGTCCAAAGCCAACTTCCATCTTATCTGTGAATTGTCCACAAATGTCATGCCACTCTGGGCACTTCAGCAAGCCAAAATCAGGACAAGGCATGCCACAGCTTGGATGTGCAGCTTTGTGACCCTCCTCTGTAGTAGGAGGACTATGAGCAGAAGCTGCCTGCAGGATTCACTCACCTCATCTTTGAAGGGTGCAGCACGATTAGATGAGAGTCTCCAAGGAAACCTCCTGCTCTTATCCACTAACATCAATAATACTGAATCCACTGTTTCTTGACAACTTCCAGACAAGTAAAAAAAATTCAAATAAAACCACAAACACTGGGTAGTATGAAAAATTTAAAAGGTGAATTTTGAACAGCTCATTATATCAACTCCTTGGCTAGAACAATGAACAAACTGTCAGGAATGGTCAGAGCAGCACAGCCCTTTCAGACCATGGATACACCATTTCAGTACACTACCAGTATTTAATCAGACTGATATTTTCTCATTAATTCTGCAGCCAAGCTGTGAAAGGCTGGGACTTCACACTTATTTTTAACTTGTGTATTTCAATAGTTTAGCTATATTTGTGTTTTAAATAATGCTGCTACAGCAAAGATGAGAGAACTGCACTTTGCATTTCAAAATATGTTTCACAGGATTGGATGGCTCAGAGAACTGGGAGCAGAATCTGCGTCTTTTCGCCCTGTCCCTGACAATTCTACTTCAGGCAGGCCAGTAGAGGACAGAAAGTCACTCTGGATGTTACTGTGGCAGTGTGAAGTGCTTTGGGGACTCCATCCTTGCTCCTAATTGCCATGCACTGCCACTATAGCCCGTTCCCTCATGCACCCACAGCCATTATATTCAGAACAACAACACAGAGGCCAAGAGGTGAACGAGCCCGAGAGTTAAATTACCTCTCAGCTACAGAGAGTAATTCTCCTAGACAAGAGGGAGTGCGCCAATATCGCTGCAAGATCTCCTTGCTCTTAGTTATCGTCAAGAAGGTAGATATTCCCTTGTTTTTGTGTTTATTGTAGGAGATGTGTCATCTGCCAACTTGAAGACAGCAGCAATAGCAAATGAGATGGTGAGGGGCCTGTATCTATCAAGAAATCTAAATGTAAAAAACCTCAATTTTTCAGTGATGGACAGGGCACTAGGGGTGGACAAAGCCCAGGAGAATGAAGGGGTACATAGATGCAACAGGACCAGACCAGCAGACTGCATCCTGTGATGCAGTCTTACTGCTCATCCACAAAATGAGAGCCTGCCCTGGAAAACTGGGAACCATGCCTGGACCTGGGTGCTCTGAAAAATCAAATTTGCTTTTAAGAGCGCCACAGGAGTCTGCAGTAGCTGGGAAGAGGCTCCTTCCTGACACAAACACTCACAATGCATTCTTCAACCTGAATAAAGGTGAAAGCATTACCCACCATGTGTGGTGGGGTAATCAGGAGTAGTCAATGCTGTCATCACTAGATTCACATCTACACAGATTAAGTAAAAAAAAATTCTAAATTCTACAAGGTCAAGAATTTTTAGAACATACAATGTATTTTTATTTCTGTAGAATCTCTACAGCAAACTTCAACATAAGTGGTCCTATTTGGTAGAAAACCTAGGTCAAAAGTACCTGTGGAGTGGAAAAGCCTATAGCCCTGCACAGTGCTAGGACCCCTGGCTTGCAGTACACCATCTTCCTGGCATGGGAACATCACCCACACACTGGGCTGATTTTTCATGGAGTTATTAAGACAGTTTTAGAAACAGATTGCAGCAGCTGTGGAAGTCAAACTGGTTGCCTTCCACCAGATGTTTTGCCCTGACAGCTCATGCACATACTAATAATGCTGTCCTTATGCATGCTGAGGAGAAGGGATAATGTTGAGGGGGAATGGTCTGGAACAGAACAATGAATTTCTTCCACCCAACAGCAGAGCCTTGGTGTTATTTGCAATTTTTATGAATTAGTGTTCTGGTGTCTCTGTCCACACAGAATTAGACCTTATGGAAGAACAATTTTTCTGCCTGGTTTCCTTAAGAAATGAAACACTAATGTTGGCATGTCCGTCTGGATCCTTCTTTATCCTTCCTGTAATAACTCCTAAGATCCTTGTCTGATTTCAACCAAGTTTGATCAGTAACAGACTGTGAAGTAATTATGTTTCCACACATTGCATGAAAATAGACTGGCAAATAGAGAAGCCCAAATTACGTCCCTCTCTTAGAGAGAGACTTTAGTTTGAATTCACAGCAGAGAGGTCACATCAACAGAAAGACCTTACCAATACCCAACACCAGAAGGTTCAGTCAGGCAGCATTCCTTCTTACAAAGAAATGGAGAAGCTCATGGCAGGGCAGGGGGCAGAGGGAGAGGTGAACTGGGGGAAGATGGAGCAGGATCTTGGTCTGTCAGAGCAAGGGAGTTGTTAGGCATGTTCTGCCGAAGAGTATAGACAGTAGTAATTGCATGTGCTACACTAATTGCAGAACTACAAAATAACCAGCTGTGAATGAAACTGTTCCACACTGACTGTTTTGCATTTATTAGATTGTGCATGGAAATTAACAAATTTGTTTTTAACGTCTTAAAGATCCAAGCCTTGACACAATGGGACGATAAGAGACACTGAGATGACGTCTTCCTAAAGGTGACTCCCTCTGAAGTAGTGACATTCAGGTACAAGAGGTGACATGAGTTCTCTGATGTCTTTCTGGGGCTTCAACTAAAACTGAATTAGTCTGTCTATATTTAACAGTTATAAGAGTTCAGGTATATCCCATGATGGTTAAACCATGCTCAGGGAGAACACAGCCCTATAAAAGACCTCCTGGAGGGCTTACATAAAGAGCAGGAGACAATAAAAATAAGAGGCAAGAATCCTTTTTAGGCTGATACTTCTAATATACTGCAGTTCTTACACAAAGCCATGTTTATTGCCCTTTTACTGTCACTGAATATGCATAAATCTCCCAAAAATGTTTATGCCAGGACAAGCATTTATTGCTGAATCCTTGGAACTAACACCTACTAAATAAAATCAAATCAGTCTTTCAGAGAGATTTCAGATTACTGGTAAGCATTTTCTGGTCAGATTTTTCAATAACACAAACCGCTGCCATTAAAAAGATACACTTCAGTCAAAATACACTCCCACAAATTCTCCATGCCTTTATATATCTTCTAATGAAAAAATAGTTTTTTGGAATTCAAAACTATTCACTTTGTAGTTTTTATAAAAAATTACCGGGGAAGAACAATAAAGATGGTTTTTCCATGTATAGGAAAATTATTTGTCTGCTCAGAACTTTTGTTTAAACAAAAATTGTGATTATTTCTAGCTTTTAATTTTAAATGTGTACAGGTTTCATCTGAGTGTCATATATGGACACTCAGTTTATATTTCTGGCCCCTGAAACTGAGAGAAATAAAAAAAAATTAGCAATTGGTTGTAGCCAGATCAAGAAGTCAAACAAAGCCTTTCATTAATATGTTATAATTCTGAATGCTACTTATTGAAGTTGAATTCTGATTTTTTTTTCAGTATTTAGACAAATTCATTCCAGTGGAGGTTTAAGGATCTGTTCCCTCTGAGGTCAACAGCAAATCAGCTGCTGGATCTGAATCAGGAACCAAGCCCCGTTTTCAGGTTATTAAAGGAGTTGTGAATTTTCCACCATACAAATTTCCTGTAGGAATCTTTTCTTTCTGCATTTTTTAAAAAATTCTGATCAACTCCACTCCCCCTTGAAAAATCAGATGCATTTAGTGAAGCGTTGTGCTGAAATGGAGCATATTTATTGACAATGAAATGAGAGCAGTACACTTCCAAGCAATTTAAAAATAACTCCCTTCGATCAGTTTCAATGCAAGGATGATAGCACAGAGGATTATTTTTCTGTTGTAGTAAATTATTTATGTGAAAGTTGTTTTCCTTTTAACAAGTAAATCTTCCTAGACACAATTGCATTAGGTCTCTTGAATTTCATAATGGGGTTATCAAGGAATGCAGAGTTTCAAGGTAAACCTCTAGTGCAGTTATGTTCATGCAGTGTAGGAAATCGACTGCCATATTTCCATGGACACAGTGCTCTTTCATATATCTTCCTCAGTGGGGTAGAGAAAATCGGAGGATGCTACTGCAGGGTTTTGGGTTTGCGGGTTTATGCATGTGTGTGTGTGTCTGTGTGTTTATCACTTGCCCTTCATAGGAAATAATGTTCAGTCAAGCAGTGGGAACACGTTACAGCTCTGTAGTGAGAATGGCACATAAGACTTGACTGGAGCTGTGTTGTCAGCTGCACCATGCCAGGAGCCCTTTGTCAGAAGACTCTGCATCTCTTCAAGCCTAAAGGCTCTGCCAGGATGTGACAGAAGGGGACAGGTAAAGCCCATCTCCCAAGTCCCACACCAGACCCCAACCTCAAGGTATCCTGGTCCCTCAGGAGATGTCTGACAGCGTCTGCACCAGGTATCAATATATATGTCCCTACTTCAGTGCTGTTTTTTCTGTACAGCAGGAATTTCAATATTCTGGTTTTATTGCCATGTGGGAAAAAAAAAAAAATCTTGTCTTTCTTCTGCTGTCTCTTTCATCTTTTTATGAAGAAATGCATGATATATCGGTAACAGCTGCCCACGAGATTCTGAGTTTGGTCCTCTGTAGGTCATGTAGCAGAGTATGACATGGGAAGCAGCAGGATTCTCCGCAGGCCAGTTTTTCAGATGATGCAAAGTCAGGCACAGTTTATTTTCATATTGTCCCCCAACAACTTAACATTAATGTGAGCTGTCTATGCAGTGCCAAGGACTAACTGAAGCCTATCCAATTTATGTGGCACTTGTATAACTCTAGTTTCTTGCTACATACAGCAATGTGGCATCACAAACAAAGAGATCTTATACGTACTAAGCAAGGTATTTGTCTAAAGCTGAATGTAGATGGCCTATTAAAGGGTACTCAGGAAAGAGTGAAGCCCAGACTGGCTACAGGGAAGAAAGGAGAGAAGTGTTTTGACTGCATTTGCTTTAGAAATTAGCAAAAAAAAAAAAAAAAAAATCATGCTTCTTGATAAGGGAGAGCACTTTCCTGGACACGTGACAGAGTAATGATCTTCAGAAATGAGAATAGGAGGAAAAAGACCAGCAAAACATCAGGGTCTCTTTGAGGACCAATTGCTATCCAAGAGAGCCCAATGGTACATGCAGGTAAGGACCATGAGCAAAGGGAAAGGGCAGTGTCAGGGGAGCCCCTCAGCAGAAACCCCAATCCCCTATGGTCAAGCAATGCCCAGGTGGGAAATCATACAACAGCCAGGACCTGTTCTGACATTCAGCTGAACTTTGTGAATACACTGGATTGTCTTGGTCACTGTTTTCCCATGTATCCACAAGGTATCTTTGTGTCTACCATGCCAGAACAAACTCCTCTCTCTCTTCCTGCCTGTTGTCTACTTACCACTGGGGCCTCAAGGTGGCTGCAGAGACTGTGATTCTGCCATTTCTCAGGAAGCAGACAGCCTCATGTGAGGTGGAGAGGTGAGGGAACCCTGAGTGGACCCTCAGTCTGTGTTCATAGTGATAGCCCAAGCAGTGTAAGACCAGGGTCCATGAAGTTGCCCTTGCCCCAGAGCCTCCTGGCAAGGAGCAAGCAGCTGCAGAAATGGCTGTGCAAGTAACCACATCCAACAGCATGGCACCTTACAAGCCAAATTGTTACCAAGTGTTACCAAAACACTGTGGTAAATGCAGCTTAGCTGTTTTTCATTTGGAAAAGACCTAAGCCCATTTGCCATACAGTAGCCCTGGATCTTACCCTTGTTCTGACTGTGAATGACCGTATCTTCTGCTGACCAAGAAAAGCACAGCCCAGCTGTTTTTCTACCACTGCTTAGTGTTTCCTGAAGTAGGAGAGGAGCACTCTGTACCTAGTTTACAAGTATAGGATTAGCTGAATTAGCTGAATAAGCAGCTGTTTATTTCAGTTCTGCAGTGTCAATGAACTGAGAAGACAGCCTGAAGTGAGTGCTCTGGCTGTTTGCAAAATGTTCTGTATTTTCTCTCCTAAGGTACTCACTTGAAAAATACCTATCAAATATTTGAAACAGCACTTTATTTTCTCGGAGAAAATGTCTTCAACATCAAAAAGGATTTAGTGATCACCCGTAAATAACGAGAGAATAAAAACTAAGACACTGGACAACGTTTTTCTAAAAATGATGCTCTCTCTGCAGGGATCATGAGGAAGACGAGAGTTTCAGTGGCAGGCAGAGCATCTCTGGCTCACCTTCCCACTGACATTGCTGTGTGGTGATGCTCAGAACACGGCTCCAGCAGTGCAGGGAGGAGCACCTGGAGCAGCATCTGGGGCAACTGTGTTGCAGCACCACAGACCTCTGACTCCGCTGCACAAAAAACCGCAGTTCTAAGTAAATTTCCAGATCTGAGTCGTTCTCAGGAACTGGAGTGTTTGGTGAACTCTCTAAACTGCCAACAAAATATATATGTCCATCAAAAATATTGGCTTGATAAAAGTAGACGGTGACACATTCTGCCCACAAGTGCTTCTCCTAATCTGCCCTTGGGAATTTAAACTTTCAGATAATCACCCTTGGGAGTGTAACTCTTCCAAATGTAATCATGGTTTGCATTTTTAATCTCTGAATTAAGTATTTTAAATTGTCTTTCCTTTTTCTGTTCAAATACAAGCCATAAATTACATTCAGTAATTTACACTACCTTAGTCTCACATGCAGCTATGCATATCTTCTATTTTTTTCTCTTCCAAAAACATAGCTTCATTTTTGACTTTGTTTTAAAACTGTTTACAAAAAAAGAAAAAAATAATTAAAAAAACTAAAAAAAATATTAAATAACAAAAAGGCAGAAAACAAATTAACGTATTATACATGGGTTCTGTTGTGGTTTAACAATAAAAATGTTAATGCAATTAAATAAATTACTTTCTGTCATTCACAGCGATTCTTGTAATGTGAGGATGTGTTAGGGCAAGAGAGAAGTTCTGAAATTCATTTTTTTAATTACCTAAGTACAAAGTTTAGGAGCTGATGAAGACCAAATAAGATCCTTGTAGTTTCTGGATTTTGTGAGTCATGACTTGGAGAAATGTTGTTTTCTCTCCTAAAGAAAAGCAACAAATAAATATTCATATATCACAGAACACCAAGAATAAGTGAAATGTGTTGTGCAAAGTGCTACTGGTCTTTCTACACTATTTTTTCAGCAATATCTGCCAAACAGTCTGTACTTTTGATGGAACTGATCTAAATTACAGATGGCCCAAAACTGCTTTTCAGGGTCAAATTTGGCCTGGTTTTAAAAGGCTTCTTATTGATTGAAAGTGGATCTGAAATTGGGTAGAGTTAGATGAGGCCCAGTTATCAGCAGATTCCATTATACCGTGCAGAGGGAGTTACAGCCAGAGCTCTGGGTGGCCCCTGCAAGTTAAGCACATGCTTTAGTGCTTTGCAGGACTCGTGCCAGAGATCTCCATCCTTTACAAGATGGAGTTACCAAGCTGATGGACATACTCCAAAACAGGGCAGAAAAAGCAGCAGATGAAAAACCTTAACTGAAGGCTTATTTTCTCCTGAATGGCCAAGAACAGAGGGGTCCTCTCAAAAGGGGTCCTCTCTACCATGATTAAGGTAGAGGGGATTACAACACTGTCACTCAGGGCAGCCACATGCAGTGCATCCTTTCTAACCTAAGAAAAAAGAGATTTTAAATGCTGATAGATCTTATTAATAGATATGGGCTGCAGATAGACTGTTGCAGAGAAAAAAAATGCTTCTCTTATAACACCTATGGATGCAATTACATTATAAGAACATGTGAAAGTAGCCAAATATTTCTGAGGAGAAAAAAAAAAAAACAAACAAGCAATCATAGATTGTTTCAAAAACAGGAGTGTTAGCTGCACTAGAATTCAGGGGTGACAAAGAGGACACACACAGGCAATGCCAATTCAGCCCTAGAAATCCTTGTAACAGATTCTGATTTGATCCTCTCTTGCTTTCATTTTTCTCCTGTCTTGGGTGAAGGGTTTGTGTTTAATAATATCATTTGCATCAGTGTGTCCCAACAGACCAAGGTACTAGGGCCGGGAGAGATTAGCATGGTAATCTCATTCTGATGGATAAAATTAGCAAAGATATTCCCCTGAACAGAGAGCTGCCATTGGCGAGCTGCCGTGCTTAGAATCAATTACTAAATTACTTTGAGCTCTAAGTCGACAGTAACAGAAAAAAATTGGCATCGACCGAAGTGAAATAAGATAAAAAATACGCGATCATTAAATCTCTCACTACTATTCGCAAATGTGACTCACAAGAACTGCACAAAAAATAAGGCAGAATTTAATTTTTAACAGTGGTCCCTGTCATCATTTCAACCAGAGCTGCTCAGTGCATGGAAGCACAGCTCAGCCTTGCCATCAGGCTGCTCAAAGGAAGAATTGGGCTGCTTGCAGCTTCCACCCTGTGCTGAGCACAGCACACCGTGGGGTCTTAAAGCCAGAAGACTGGCTTCTGTATACGCAGACAGAGCAGGATAAAGAAAGGTTTTGCCAAGGCATAAAGCCTTCCTTCATGCTGCAATTATATGCTCTCTGTGTAAGTATGTCGTAGGTACTTAATGCTCTGGAAACATAGAGAAGGGTAGATACCTGATCCAGAGAAGGTACAACCTGGAGACTTTTCTATGCATACACACACAGTGTAAAAAAAAATTCAGAGTAGTGTGTAAAGCCTCATGTACTCAACCTGCTTGCTCTAGCACAAAATTTGCGTAGTCAGGGGTTTGTTCAGGCTTAAAATGGCCAAAATCTCTCATCTTCGCTTTACACTGATCATCATTACCCATTTAACACACTGGACAAGGCAGAAGTGCTCTGCAGTGACAGAGACGGCCAGGAGGACAAGTACTTGTGTTGTTTCGACTGAGTTTTTGGAAATATCTATGTACTTTGCTGGTTTTTGATTATTGCAGCTGACAACAATGACACACAGGTCTGACTTTAAGAAAATGCAACATTTTGAAGCTTCTCTAGTTGAACATATACACCTAGAGACCTCTCAGATCACTAGCTGCTTCTACAGACTTTCTATTTTAAAGTCACAGCAGCCGTAAATTAATAGTCAGTCCAACTTTTCTGGAGCAGAGGAAATGCGAAAGAGAAAACCAAAATAATAATTACCATGTTACCCATGTGACATCCTCTCCATCTTTGCTACAGTTATGAAATAAATGGGCTTCAGAATGAAAAATATCCAACTAACATGCAATCAGTAGGATAGCAGAGATGTAGAAAAAAGATACGTGAAAGAACCTTTTATCATCTTTACACACTGGGAATCACAGTAGCATAAGTAATTGATAATATTATTAGCACAGTATACATATCAGCTGTCGGGATATTACGAGAACTGAATCCAATCTCTGTTGAGGGAGTCAGGGTCAACATCATTAACTATAGATCCTGTCCTGGTTTACATATAGAGCCCTCAGGCCAAATGTCTGCCAGATACATCTCTATAGATGTGCATAGCTATAGGACATACAGGGGGCTAATCACACACATCAGTAATAGACAAGAAGCTTTTGTTTATCTGAAGGTTTACTGGAATTAACTGATTAGTGTCAACTTGACACAATAACTTTTGTCTACAATGTAGTAGATCATTTTGATGGTTTTATTGATGGAGTGTTGACTAATGTAAATTGTAAGGGTAGTTGAATGAAGTAGGAAACATTTAAGTTAAACAGAAATTGAAAAAGCCACTAGCAAACATATCTTTAAAATGTCACATTCTGCAGCCTTACCGATGCTATGATAATGATAACAATAATGGTAACAACAGTAAGTAAAGAGAATTTAAAACAGAAATAGACACTATCTAGTCATAAATTTATCTCTTACTTAAATCCTCAGATAATATCTTCTTGTTATAACTAACCTAAGACAAATTTGACATATCTGAAAGTAAAATCAATCTAGTAAAAGAAAATAGAAAATTAAGTAAAAAAACATCTATATACCTAAAACCATTAGTGGCTCAATTTAGAATAAAAACATGAAAAATATTTAAGAAAAATGTCTGTTGGGGTAAAAATTCGTCATATAGATTCGTTAGATTCATAGCATTACTTTTTGTTTCCTGTTAGATATAGTTTCTTTCTTCCATGGTTTATATGGAACACACTCTTTGCTTTCTATTGCTGGGTGTCAAGTAGCTTTTATGAACTAGTTTAGGCTTTCTGCTCTCATGGCTTCACAGCATGGTTAGGAGTTCGTAATTTAAAACTACACGATTGCATTCCTCTTCTGATGTAAATAACAATAGACTTCTTTTCTTACTTAGCTATTAGATTATTTAGTGTAACTGTTTGGCTATCTCCTGTGAGAGTAAGCTCAGGAAATACAGTGATTATGTTGTGAATGCTTCAAATAACAGAAAGATACTATATGGTATACTATATTTATATTCTGCCACAAATAATAGAAAAGTAAATCACATTCTTCTATAATTTCAAAATCACCTTCCTTCCCTTTCCAGGCACAAACTATTCTCCCCACAGTAGCAAGTCAAAACCATTAGGCTAAAACAAGGGAGATACTGTGTGTCACAAAACGAAGTAATTAAATCTAGGCAGTATTATCAATGATGCCCAATTCTAACCATTGAAGCTGCTGTTAGTAACCCCAGTCTGTCCCTCTATCAAAAAGCTATTTATTCTTCATTACTGGCCATCCCTGGGTCATAGGGATTCATTGTCATTGTAGTAACTTGGAGGAGGAACAGTTAGCACAATGATATTATGGAAATAGCCATTTCATAGCTCATGGGCAAAGAAGCATTGAGTCACAGCTTTCCAGCAGTTGTCAGCACTGGTGAAATCTTGTCTGTATTATCACCCTTGGGGATTTAGTACATTTGTTTGGATTATAGCAGTGTAATAGAGATGGAAGTGGTGTCACCAGAGAAGAGAACCCCACTGTAGAGATCCCACCCATGTAATTCCTATAGAAATCTATATGCAAGGTCTGTAATATTAAGGACAAAATTTGCTGTACTTTGGGACACAGATTGCCCAGTTTAGATTAGAAATATCCAAGCCAACATGGTTCCACTTTGACCGTGGCCTTCTCTGGATCTGTCTCAAAACCAATCCTGCCTCCTCACTGAAGCATGTCTGAGAGAGCGTAACTTCCAGTAATGAGATTTCAAAAGGTTTTCTCTCACATACCTTTAAATCTGATGGGTGTTCAAAGTCACAAGACCTTATTACATGGAAGGCAGTGAAAGTAAAGGAATGAATAGATATGTTGTGTCATTCTTGAAGAAACACAAATTAAATTAAATATATTAATTTTGCGTGCTTTGTAGCAAAGTGTACATTGATGCATCCAAGGAATCACAGCCCTTCTCCAACAGCATCTGACTTAGTAGTTTTTTCTTCAATTAAAAAAAGAACAGATTTGTTAAGACCTAAGATTTGGTCAGAGCTTAGTGGTACTCTTCTATTTATTGGACATAAACATATTCAAGTCCATGTTTGTTTGAAACTGGCAGTATACATTGTCAGCCCAGATTCCTGCCTAGGTAATAGAAAAAGTACCTTAAAATGTTGGGGTGTTTTTTTAAAGCTAGGAGAAAAGGTCTCAGTTTTGGAAAGCAACATTTTTCATGTGTTTAGCACTAAAACAGCTAGCCATGTCATTTGATACAGATAAACAAAACAAGTAATTTTTATCCTGCTTTAAAAAGTAGATACTTGGAAAAAGGTAAATTATTTTTCTTAAATATTTTGGTTCATTTTAAACTGGATGTTAAAATACCAAGCCATTGATTTTCTGTGGCTCTTACATGCAGTTATTTGCATTATAAATGTTCCATTATGATAAGACACAGTAGGAAGCAGCTGATAAGATGCAAACATAATACAGTACAATTTATTCTTGTGGAATAATTTTTATAGAAAATATAAAAGAACCTTTTACATGTAGCTATACACCTTCAAACACGATTCTCAATCATGCACAATGGTGCTCATTTAAGTGGAAGTATGAAATGAAATAAAAAAAACATTTGTGGTCTATACAATAGCCAGGTACAACACACAACAGTCAGGAGAATGGCAGAGAATGACATCACTTTTCCTGACGGTGTCTGGGAAAGGTGGATTTGGACTAAAAAACTTTGTTGTAGCCATTTCTATAAAGGAAAGAAGAAATCAGTTCAGAGTTCATGTCGTGAGAAGTATGGACATCTTCACCACGAACTTCAGCACAATATCCTTTTTCTACAGCAAATCTCCCATCTTCATCAGCATCTGCAGAGTGGAGGGAGCATTCAAGTTTTAAGCTCTTGTATGAAAAAGAATTCATTTTTCCACAAATGCTTCCTCCTCAAATCAATTTTGAATGCAGAGCAATCTCACAGTATCTTTCACTGGTTTTCATCCTTTTAGCAGTTTGTGCTACCTCCTTGTTTCTTTCTCTCTACATAAATGATTTCCAGGAGATGTTTGAGCACACAGCTCCTCTCCTGCATACATTTCTTCTGCCTTAACTTTTTCTTTAAAATTACTTTTGGGATCTCTTTTTGTATTTCACCAACAACATAGTTCTTGACAGCTAAAAAGTGTGTGTTCTTATTTTTGAGTATCTTGATTCCAAACACTACTGAGGAGTCTTCTTGCACCTTCTTCTGCCATCCAGCTAGAGCACTGAAAAAGATGAGATATGTAATAATGGAAGACATTTCTTCTGATTTGTCACTGATCTCACTGTGTAGAAGCAATACAAAGCAACTTTGTGTCAAGCATAAGCATACCTAGTGCAGAAGTTTAGCACACTAAATAATGTAAAATACACAGATAATATCTCATTCAAATATGAAACAGTTATCTTGATTGCAAAATATTCTGTAATCATTAAGACCAAAGGACAACTCCAAGTAAAAATACTTTAAAACACATTGTCACATAAATCTGTATTGAATAGCACTCTTAAATTAGAATAACAAATAAAAAAAGAAAGCATCAGAATTGCAAATAATTATGAATTTAAAAGAGTAATTGTCATTTGGATTAAATGATTTGCTGGGTTGGCATAAATAGAGAAGTAATCATGAGAGGTATGTTTTGTATCTCAGTGTAATGTAAAGGATGTATATTACATAAAATGAGGAAGAACAAAAGGTTTTGCTCATTCCAAGATTAGAATTACTTTATCTTGCCAAAATTTCTCATTGGTTCAAATACAAAGACCTTCATTCAGTAGCTAACAAGGCTTTCTTCAAGCAAATTCCTCTTGGCCTCATCATTTTCTCTACAGTTTTCACAGTCTTACAGACAAATCACAGCTGCCCAATGGCAAAATTCATTGGTCATGATATACTATTAGATATACATTACATACCTTTGTAAGTATGTGGGGTAGTGTGCATATGATGTAATGATGTGCAAAATGCAGAATACGTATTATTTGAAATATAAGATGAAAATGCTATTTCAGTTGCTGCTAATTTGCATTTCATATTCCCAAACCATCGTAATACTATTATAAAGTATTGATCCAAGCATGATCATTTGATTTTGCATCAATACTAATATGACTTTTCTGTGATCTGTTGACATGTGAGATTTTCTGAGTGAAATACATACATACCAATATCCAACTATTTTGTCTAGTAAAAGTGAATTTAGCTGTTCTGTGTGAAAAACTGTGGCTAAAAATGCACATCATCCTTTGCCAAAACTTGAATTAGGTTATACTAGTAGACTTAGATTTATACTCTTAGTACTTCCCCAAATCTCTTTCTTTTATCTCTTTGATACAGTGGTGTCTTTATAATACCAATTGTTGGCTGGAGCCATATTCAGTATCCTAAGCACAAAGCATGGGTAGCAAAAGCAGTTATGACATTTAGGAGCAATGCTTCCTTAAAATCTCATTCCCATCTTCAACATGGTTATATAACACTTGTTATATATATATATTTATATATATGTATGCACATAAATACCCCCGGAATAAGAGATTGTCACTTGCCTCAAATGAGATGTACTTTCCTATCATCTGCTAAGATCTGAAAATGGTTTACAACCTCAGAACCGGTTAAAGCCATCACTACTTCTGGGTTACAGGGTTGCTGGTGGGGGCTCCTTTGCCTTCTTTTATATATGACAAATCTGTGACCCTTATTTCCCACGTGAAGCTATAGTTTATGTTGAAGACTACCAAGAAGCTGAAACAAGGCCCCAGTCCCTCCATGGGACAGGTCAATGTGGTCACAACATTCACCTGCAATTCCATGCACCATTTTCCTCTATGTTTTTAGATGGAAACCTCATTGCAGGAAAATAAACCCCCAAGAACTTCAGGTTCATCAGGTTTCAAAACTTCCTTCCAGCCCCAGGAGCCTTCTAAACCCAACCTGCAATATTGAAAGCAATGAAACCAAGGCTAAATAAAATGAGTTTACATTGCATAGAAACAGCAGTTCTGACCACACTCTCCACCTGCCCCCCATTTACCAGGTAAAAACTTCATTGGGGCTCTAGAGTCTACTTAGCAGGGCACGAACTCCAACGGCTAATCCACAGTAATTTAAATTACATTGTGAGTTTGTTAGAGCCCTGTCATCTTCTCTTCCGTTCTCTGAATAGACTACGTATAAACACAATGTATATATTAGTGTATATATATATTAGTGTATGTCCTACTATCCACCTACTTTCACACATCACTTTCTTTACTTTTGAACATATCAGCATATTTCAGTATACAATTACAGAATCTGAAAACTCAATTGATGTGCTATTTACCTGAGTATTAACTAGAACAATATCTATATAGGCCTTAGAAAAAAATTCTTGTTACAGATTGTAAATAAACTTTTAAGAACTGACCCAGTGCCAATCCTTTCAGCACCTGTCTGGATATAAGCAATTATTTTAATTAATGGCACAGCACAAGGTCCAGAGTATGCACATAAACCCACACTTTCCAAGAGTGATTCAAGCAGGGATTACATAAAAGGGTTTAGTAAGAACTGCTGCCTTATTCTTATCTGGAGCTATTACCCATTCATTTTGTCTATGAATGTAAACACATAGTTTATCCTTAAGACCCCTTCACATCAAGCATAATCATCTTAAGGAAGATATGTGGTCAGGATAAAAAAAAGGATACTGATTACATCTTACATCTGCTTTTCATATAAGTCCAGTTCTGTTTCCTGTTGTTTACAACAAATGGAAACTTCTATGCTGCTTTCCTGCTTCAGCTAGTTCTTGCCAGGTATTTTTTCTTCCTTCTCGGAAATCCTAAAAGAGGGAGTCTGTGACTGACTACTGATTTCTGAATGTCCAAACAACAGCCTTCTTGCACTCCCTTAGCAAAAGACGGACCACTTGAGTTTCAGTGAAGGAGTCTGTGAACTCATTTTGACTGCAATAAAATAAAAGCCTGCTGATTA
>NW_020955508.1:334461-339857 GCF_003031625.1 Empidonax traillii
AAAAAAAAAAAAAAAAAAAAAAAAAAAAAAAAAAAAAAAAAAAAAAAAAAAAAAAAAAAAAAAAAAAAGAAGAAAAGCAGAGCAAACTCATCTAAGCTTTGATAAGTTGTCTTATGGAAATAATGCAGCTAATACAATCAAAACAGACAGAAGAGCCACAGACTGATGTAAGCAGGGATCCACAGTCATGACACCCCAGCCAAGAGCAGTGATCTAGCTGTGGCCCCAGAAAGAACAGCTGTTAGGTACCCAGGAAATCTTTAGTGGGAATGGAGCTCTGACTCATAACCTGAGCAAACTCTCCATAGCTGAATCATGAGGGAAAATGTCCCAGCCCACTTGAGTAGGTGTTTCTTGCTCATCATTTAAAGCTGATTACCATTAGTCTCTAAGGCATGAAGAACTGCTCTGACCTGCTGCTCCTTAAAGCCCAACAGAGCATGTTTCAGTAGCACGTGGGAGCTGCTGAATCCTTCAGTAAGCCAACATGGAGACCTTTGGTTAAACAGCTTAACACTATTTCCTTCTGCTAACCCATTCCCTTGTTCGGGAGCTGGAAGTACCTTGCCTGAAGGCACAATGCATCCCTGCAGGCAAGAATTCAGGATTGTCTAACCCTTCCTCCCTGTCACTGGCTACTTATTCCGAGAAAAGGGGCCTTTTTAACTTTTCTATGACCTCTTGACTTAGACATCGTTATCCTTCACTGTGGGAAGAACATACCTTTCCATCTTTCTTACTGTCTCATTCAACCTCATTGGATTCATTGACACAAACAAGCATAGAAACATAAAATTGCTATAATTGGGTCAGGCCATAGGTCTGATAGTGGCCAGTGGTGATTGCTCAAAGAACAGAGGAAGTAGGGCACAAACAGAAGGACCCCTCCCTTGACAAATCTCTGCTACCAGCAATTTCAAGGCCAATCAGAGGGTTAGAGTTTGTATCCAGACCACCAACTTATGATACTAATATTAAAATCACAAATAATAGTGAATACAAAACCTTTGACTTTTTGAACTCCTAAATATGTTTCTCATTAAATAAAACAAATGTATATCTGCAATTGTATATGACATAGATCCTTCGGTGTGAGTCATCAGTGTGTTATGCTGTGCTCCTGTACTTGCTAAGAGACAGGAGAGGTCCCTTTTTTATTTCCATAATAAGCATATAAAGTTTCTATCAACAGTATTTCCTTGATTATCTTGTACACTATTTTCACAGCACTCTTTTTTCCCCATCCTACTTTGAATTTCATGAGAGGCCTCTCAATTTCTTCTCATTCCTCAGCCCCATTGCTGACAAAGGTTTCACACCCACACTCCATACCTTTGCAACTAGGTTGAAGATCAGCTTGCATAGGCAAGCTGCAGTCCTTCAGGCTATTCAGCATTAAGGGCCTGTTCTGCATTCTGCAGAAATCCTAGTCTAGTCTTTGAAAGGTTCAATAGCCTTTGACCAGCTTCATCACGTTTAGAGGCAAGGCCCGATAAGAGGAATCACTAAATCTGCCCCAGTGCACAGCACATCATATGTTGTAACTTGCTATTTTTGCAGTACAGCACATTTTTGCTACCATTTGAAATATAATTCAGTCCTACTATTTCTCCTGCTCTGCAAGACCATCAAGTATTCCTAGATGTAAAGCTGGAGCTAAAAAAAAAAAAAAACCAAACCACCATGATATTCGGTGATATTCAATAACAGTATTAATATAATTGTGAAAAGTTATATTGCTTGCAGAACGGATTATATGATTTGAAATGTGGGGGGTGCTTCTCTTTCTAAGCAATGCAAGTTGGTACAGGCAAAGTCTCTGTTGGGTGTGTTTCTGCTTTACCAAACATGCCTAAACTTAAATTTGTGGCTGTGGTTTCGTTCTGTTTGCTTGCTTGTTTTTTTAACTAATGGAAGCAAAATTGGACAGTTCATAAGGCAAGCAACAGTCAGGCCTCCTGCCCCCTTATTTTTGAGTACACGAACCTCCATCAATGAACAAAGAACAGAAGTGTCCAGATCTGGGTCCCTCAACCTAGCCAGTGCCAGCATCGTGGTCAGGAGCTGCAGGAGGGCATCTCTGCTGGTCTGCCCGAGTCTCCGCAGCACCATGCTGCCTTCTGTCCTTCACTCGTAATGATGGAAAGCTTTGACCCGGCCACTTCTCTGCTTCTAGAGGGAAAAGCAAAGCCTTCTCTTAGGGCTATTTCAGCTCCCAGGACCCTTGTGCTGCCCCGGCTGTCCTAGCAGCTGCCCAGCGAGCATTTCTGCCTTTCACATCCTCTTCCCCTGCTTACACAGTCTGAAGAGATAGTATTTTCCTTTCCCTTTTTTTTTTTTTTCTTTTTCTTTTTTTTTTTTTCCTCCTAATCGCAGAAAGGCCTCCCCTCCTAATCTAATTCCCGCTCCTTTGTCACAAGCAGATGTCACTTTTACATCTGTGCGTCTGCTCAATCGCCCTGTCTTCTCCAGCCCAGCAGATGTTGCCGTCGCCGCCTCGGCAGCCGCGACCGGGGGGGAAAAGCAAAGCGCAGATCCCTCTGCTGGCCGCCTCCCGAAAGCCACGTCCGAGCAGCCGGGAGAGGGATTGAACAATTAAAAAAGGATTAGTAGTAGTAGCAGTAGCAGTAGCAGTAGTAGTAGTAGTAGTCGTCCTCCTTCTTCATCACCATCATCATTACTATTGCAAATCCCCCATCTCAACTGATTAGGCAGTAGAAGACCAGCCAAGAGCGCATCCTGAGCTAGCGCGGAGAGACGCGGGGAGGCAGTGGCCAAGCAGGGCCGCGGAGCGCAGCCAATGCAGCCACTGGGAGAGCCCCGGAAGCGGCGGGAGCAGGAGCGTGTCCCCGCACCCTCATGCTGTGACCGGGGGACAACCAACACGTGTCACAGGCCCCTTCGGTCCTGTCATCCGCTGCGGCTGCGGGGGCGGTGACGGGCCCGCTGTACTGCTCGCCCCGACCTGCGGAGGCCCGCGCTCCAGAGGACTGGCCTCGGTGAGGTGGGATGCTCTGGCCGGTCCTTCCGAATAAAGCAGTGTCAAAGAAGCCCTCGCCCATATGTAACATTTTATTCTGGCGGATGGGAGCGTCCCAGAGCTATCAGAGCGGGGCCCGGGAGGAGCTTTCCCATGGCCGGCGGCGGCCGCACAAAGGCGCGCTGTTCCCTGTTTTGTTCCGCTGCCTCCGAGCATTCCTCCCGCAGCCTGAGGAGAGCTGACCGGGCCTCTCTCAGTGTCGAAGGAGAGGAAAGAAAAGTGGCTTTTACATTCTCACCCTGTTTTACTCCATCACCCTACCCCTCCGCGCCGCCCGCCGCCGTGCACCCCGCGCATCTTGCGCACACCGCGTAGCCCGGCTGGGCCAGAGTTTGTGACCGAGACAAAAAGGCTCTTCTGGAAGGGAAAAAAAAAAGAGGGGGTGAAGCAAATGGGAGGCTCTAATTCTATTTGTGTCGCCTGGAAATCAGAAGGGGTTTTTCCACACTTCGCCTTGATTTGATTATTCCTTGGAGATGGTTTCTCTGCCCCCAGCCAGACGCGTGGGGGAAGGCCGCTGAGGCAGTTGGCCTATAGTGGGAATAATCAAATTACCCATTTGCTACAACTTTTGCGGCAGAGCCGCTCGCGTGTAGAAAGAACAACTGGAGCCCAAACCTCTCGGAGGGGAAGCGGGCGAAACCCTGGCGGAGGGACGACGCGGGGGGGCTGAGGGGTGAGGCGAACCATCCCCGCGGCAGTGCGGAGTCGGCCGTGACGGTGACAGCGGAGCCGCCGGAGTGGGAAACCCGGGGACAGGTGCCGGGGTGGGCACCGCCGCTGCCCGTGCCGAGGGCCGATACCGAGCGGCCCCGCAGCCCCGACGGCGGCCCCTCTTCCCCGGACACGGGAGACAGAGCGGTGTTGCAGCGGTGAAAGAAACGCGGCACAAAAGGTTCCCCCCAGAGGAAATGCACTCGGATTTTTTTTTTTTTTAATGCCCTGTGTTGTTGGAGGGGTGGAGGCACCTCCTTGCCCCAAACGCGTATTCATATTCATGAGAGCGCGGGTAAATAAAGACAAATCCCCGCTGTAGTAACTCTTAGATTCGCATCATTCTTTGGTGCCCTATAGATTTGGGGAACGGAAGACAGATGTTTGCAGCGCTTTTCTCTTCTTGTCTGCTGACCATAAAGGGAGAACCATTTAGAGCTCGCAATTTGTTTCCACTCTCACACTAAGACCGTGTTCACATTTATTTTCATTTCGCCGGTGCACAAAAGGTGTCCACGGGCCACCAAAGGCAGTTCTTTATCAAATACACATTGTACAACATGCAACCGCAATAAAACTATCAGACCTCGCCATAAAACTATCACCCGAATCCTCAGTGGCTCAAGAATCTTATGCTTTGTTTTATTACCCTCTGGTAACTCATAGTGACATGCCCTCTCCCCTCCTCCCAAATAAAACCTCAGTCACTGCTGTAATGAAGTACCTCTTCGGAGCGTTTTTAATGTATATTAAACTAGCGCGAAGCACAGGAGCCTGTAAAGTCCCCGTGCTCATTCTCTGGTTTTGAATGAAACTACTTAGCCTGGTAAATACTGTGCGAGTTAAGCGCCGCTATAAAGACTTTATGAGTTTTTTACTTTAATTGCAGACTTGTTATAGAGCACATAACGGGGATAATGAATGCAATAAAACTAATTATCTACACATTCGAATCATATAAAATATGCACTGTTTATTTACACAACAGTGAGATTCCACTCAGTATTTCCTACGCTGGCCACCCAGAGGAGAGATTTAATGAAATACCACTAACGAAATGAAAATTACATCATCCGCAAGAAAATTCCACGAAGAGCCCTGGCCCTCCCCTGCCCCTCTCCGCGGGCGCGGCGGCAGCGCGAAGCCTGCGCGGGGTGCGGAGTGCGGAGCAGCCCAAGGCAAGAGGGAGTCGCCGGCTGAGAAAAACGCCGGCAGCAAGTGCGATCCTTCTTCTCCAGCTCCGGAAATTTTGGATGTGTCACGTCGTGCTTGGAAACAGGTTTCCCGAAGCCCCCCGTCTCGACTGCATATTTTGAGTGTGATTTGGGTTTGCATCTTCTCCCCCCCACACACCTCTTGCCCTCCCGCAGGAAGAAAAAGTAGGTGCAAAACTGAAGGTGCTTCATCGCACATTCATCCCCCATATACCGTTCTCGGATCGCCTTTTCCATTCCAGTATAAACGATAATAACGATCAATAACAATAACGACAATTTAATCCAAGCCTTACGTGTGGGCGAACAAATAAAACCTGGGACACCGCGCCCAACGAACGCATCTGTTTAGCATCCAGATGTTTTGCATTGGAGAGTTTTACTCGTTGCCTTGTACCGAAAAAAAAAAATCCCAGCACCTAGAGTGT
>NW_020955508.1:342477-454963 GCF_003031625.1 Empidonax traillii
GCCGCCAAGAACGGGGCGGCCGGCAAGAAGTCCGACGCCTCCCGCGACGACGAGAGCAAGGAAGCCAAGAGCACCGACCCCGACAGCACGGGCGGCCCCGGCCCCAACCCCAACCCCGCGCCCAGCTGCGGCGGAGGCGGCGGTGGCGGACCCAGCCCCGCGGCCGGGCAGGGAGCGGGGGGGCCCGGCGGTCCGGGGGGCGAGCCGGGCAAGGGAGCGGCGGGGCCCGGCGGGCTGGCGGCGGCGGGGCCGGGGCAGGGCTGGGCGCCGGGGCCCGGGCCCATCACCTCCATCCCCGATTCGTTAGGGGGCCCCTTCGCCAGCGTCCTCTCCTCGCTGCAGCGGCCCGGCGGCACCAAAGGCAGCCTCGTCAAGAGCGGCATGTTCTGAGCGGCGGCGGCGGCAGCGGCGGCGGCCCCTCCCGCTCATTAGTATCCACCGCCCGCCTATAGCAATGACCAGGGGCTCGGGTTGCGCCGGGCTCCGTGGGGCAGGGGCCCCGAGTCCCCCCGGGGGGCCGCGCCCGGCTCCCCTCGCCCCCGGCCCGGCGGCGGGGCCGGTCCCGCAGCGTCTCCGCCGGGGCGGGGCGGGGGGGCGGCTGCGCGGGGGGCGCTGCGCGGGCGCGGGGACAGCGGCGGGGCCGCGGGGACTCTGCCCGCGGGTGGCCTGGCGGTGAGGGGGGGCACCCTGCCCGCCCGTGGGGGTTTTTAAGTTCCTTTTCACTGTCAGCCTGAGGGACAAAGTTTCTTCCCCTCCTCTCCTCTTCCCACGCCACCCTCCCGCCGCCCCCGACCCGCGCCTGTGGGCGGTTCTTCCTCCGCCATCCGATGTCACTGTCCCTCCGTTGGGTCCTGGGTCTCTCCTTTGCCCCCGCCAGTGGCGCCCCGCCGGGTTCGGCCCTGACCCGGCGGTCGCTGCCTCCGCACCACGGATCCGGACCTTGCAGGGCCCACGCCTCTCACGGCCGGCGGCCTGTATTTATTATTAATTAATTATTATTAATTATTATTATTACACGGTCCACGCAGTTTTTAGGCATCTCCGTTAGGGTTTTCTAATTTTATTTTAAAACTATAGCTCTTAGTTGAATGTCGCCAGGTATGCTTTCTCTTTTTCCGTGTCTTTCTACAACTGTGTTCTGTGACTCAACTGTATAGTGTTAATATCAGTACAGACTTGTCTAGTTGACCGTATAAATAATGTTTTCCCTTCTCGTAGTCTCTATGGCGTGTCTTTATGGAGAAATAAGGTTCTCACGGGTTCGGTTCCCTTTGCGTTTAGAGACACCAGGTTCAGGCAATTATATATATTTTTGTTATCGGTTGCATGTCGTCTCATTTTTTCTTTTCCCCACCTGTTGGAATATGTTTGTGAGCATAATCGTCATAAATTATGTTCAGGGTTTTCAGATTTATTTATATGTGGTTAAAATGAATGCTTCTATTTAAAAGGGGAAATATTTCTACATGTGCGTATAGTTTTCCAAGAGTGTACCATTAATTGATTGTTGATAATAAAAACCAAAAGCAAACATAGCTAAGGTGCTCTTCCTACTTCTTGGTAGGGCTTTATTTGGGGGGGAGGTCTCGGGGTTATTTCTGACAGAGATCAAAGGCGCATATCAAAGAACCTCGACTGAGTCATCAAAAGGAGATGTGCTCAGCAGCATCAATTACTATTAGGAAGACCGTATCTGCGGGTCCCATCATTACTGACTAATTGTGCCCTTATTAATTATTTGCAAATAGGTTGAGTGGGGGGAGGAACATGCATCAGATCTGGCCTTTTGTCACTACCCTGAAAATTAGAGATGGTCAATATTAAGCGATTTCTGCTAAAAGGAAAACAAAATTGGCACAAACCATAGGCCCGGTTTGCCATTGGGAGCAGCATCCCACCGGTCAGCGGAGAACCTTCGCCAGCCCTTACATACGCAAGTGGAAGGTCAAATAGGCTTCGCAGCGCTGCAGCTTTCCGCAGACTCTTCCGCTGCTGAATGCGGGCGCAGAGGGTAGAGAGAGGGGCAGCCCGCGGGGACTGCACGGCTGAGGGCTCGGCTCCCACCCCGACCAGGAGTGGGGCAGCGGCCTCACATGCGGGGTCCCGTGCTGCTTGCAGCGCCCGGCAGCGGGAGCCGAGCGGTGGGACCGACGTGCTGGGCCCCCGTGGGGCACGGGATACTTGAGCACACCCGGCGTCGTCGAGTCGAGCTGGCACAGCGCTCCCCTCGAAATCCTTCAGGCAAGGGCGGGTCCCTCCCCCGAGAAAAGCCGGGGTCGACGCGCATCCCTGTGCCACCTCCCGGAGCTGCCCCCGCAGCCGGGTTTGCTGCAGGGACGCCGGGGCAATGAACTCTGTCTGACTCTAGCACAGTACGTGATTAAAAAAAAAAAAAAAAAAAAAAAAAAGTCTGTGGGTTTGGCAGGGAAGCAAACTTGGCAAAGGCATTGTCCTCTGCAACTGTGCAACATCTGCCTGGCTGGGGAACTGAGGAGAGCACCATGAAAAATGTGGCAAATGGGACAAGTGCTGTTTCACTAACAAAATACTTCAATTATCAGTTTTAAAGTGCTGTAATAAAATATGCAGTATATTTTCTGGAGAAAAAAACTGAATGCATTTCTTGAATATATGTTTTGTTACAATGTGGGTAGATTTTGCCATTTTATTTTTTCTTCCAAAAGTCATTCCATGACCCAAGAATATCTTTGTTAAAAGTAAATGGACTGTCTCTAGGAATTATGCAGCTTTAGACTATGACTGAAGTGACCTTTGGAGCTTTTAGAGAAGGTGAGACCTTGTATTAGCAGTAAAGCAAGCAAGCAACCAAAGGTAATGTAAAGGTATTTCTCCTGGTCAGGCCTTGCTGTATGACGATGATGAGCTTTCATTTTATGGCATGCAGTTTTGGTTTGAAAACATTAAGAAATTACAACATACTATTTCTTTGGGTATTTTTTTGCCAAGTTCACTATTTTGTCTGCTAAAACTCAGGCTTTATTTCTAATATGAAGGTTTCAGTTTTCAACAGTGGATATAGCTACATGTCAGCTAGGCCTTTTCTCTCTTTTAATTTTACTACACTGTAAACTGATTTGCATTTTGATTTATTTTCTCCCTGCTAAACTAAATAGGATGTGTCATTTACATCTCCCACACTCCCTAAGGTTCAAACTTATAAAATTTTTCCAGAACTGAACCACACTCTCCTGTTTCTGAAAATGCCTTGCAGAAGCGATACCAGGATAGTACCAAGCTCTGCTGTGTCTCTCTCAATAACGGTTCATACAGAGCTAAGATCACCTCTCTCTTTCTGATCATAATTTTTTTCCCTTAGGTATCTAAACTTCTCATTAGTCCTTTTTTGGTAACTTCTGCTTTGTCACAGACCCATAAATCCTTTCCTGAGCCACTGTTTTCCATGTTCTGGTCACCCACACAGTAAAGGGAACCATTGCAGGTCTGAGGCTTGTGGCACACACCATTGTGCCCATGGCAGACCAGTTGGAATGGTTAATTCATTAAACTTCATGATTGTTCCATCAGGAAGAAATGGATGGTTTGAAAATATGTGAAGTTTACTTCTGCCTCCCTGCAAAGGTAGAAGTTTAAAAAGGAGTATTAGTTAAATAAATAACCTACAGGATTGCTGCTGACCTTTACAAGCATAGGAGCTGGAGGAGGCCCATGGGGTACTCAGCAGGAGTCCAGGCATGAAGAGGATGCCAAAAAGCTGCTCTCCAGTGGTACCAGTGAAAGTCAAATGGGCAAGCTAATCCATAACACCAGGAGATGCTTTGGGGCTCACAAGGTGAGGAGGTCTGGGCAAAAGGACCTAAGAAGCCGAAAGATGATGCAGTAAAGAATTGAGAGTTTGTTATTTCTGTTGGTTTTACCCCCTCACATAGTTCAAATAAAGAACTATTTTATGATCCAACTCAAATTCAATATGAACATATGTTGTGTTTTGAAGAGTTCAGAGGTAAATTCACATTGTATTTTTGGAGCAACTTGAGTGTTTTGTTGTCTGTTCTTCTAAATACCAAGACTTAGAATTCAGGTCTAATGTTGAATTTGGCTCTTGCACCAACTTTCTCTTCTTTCTCTCCAACACATGAACAGAAAGAGTAATTCCTGACTGCAATATGAATCTCTTATATGGATGCATGACAATGCAAACATTAATTTTGCTACTGAAGAATATGAGGCCAGCATACAGTAAAAATACAATTAATAAAAACAATCCCTTTCACTTACAAGTAAATGTGTCTAAATTGTTTAATTTTATATATTTGCACTTGAGTTCTCAAATTATTACCAAACAGTGAGAAAAGGAGATGTCACGAAAAGTGCCTATGGTCTATTAGAATATATTTTAAAATCCTCTTTTCCTCCCACCTTTTTTTGACACAGTTGAAGTGTAGCTAGGAGGAGTCCCCTGAATGAGCCAGTCTCCAATCGAGGCCAACAACTTACTGCCTTTCTGGAGTCGAAATCTGGGGTTTCTTTACATGGGAAGGAACCCCACTGTACAGAGGGGGAATGAGACATGAAGATCACTAGTAATTCCAAGATACTTACTAAACTAGAACATGCCTGTAACTCTTGCTGCATATTTAGCATGAATCATTAAGAGCCAAATATTTATCTCACCTGTAAAGCAGATCAGTGCTATGAAGGCCATATAACAATGGGAGATGAAGCCTTCTATTTCTGCTATCAGTTTCATTTGGTTTTTCACCAGCTATCACTCAATGACTGTTACGAAATAAACGAGTGCCTTCATCCCAGGTGCTACTAAAATTTGTCTCCATCTTAGAAAAACAGCTTTGTGCCTTATACTTCAGGGAAGAGCTTAACAAGTATGCCAAGGAATGATTTGAGAGGAAAATCATCTTCTTGATTTGTGGGGAATTTATCCAGAAACAGCTCAAGAAAATTTAGCTGTGAAAATAAAGCTCATGCTTTCATATTTTGGGTTGGAAATTTCCTTTGGAGACAGGAAATCATCTTTTGGGCTTATCCTTGTCATGACTATCATATCAAGAGGAAATTAAAATATTTGCCCTTGAAAATAAATACTATTTCATACTATTATGGCAGGCTGAGGTCATACTTCTTCCCATTCCTTTCTCAAAGAGAGGTAGTAAGGGAATGCCAATCACATCTCTTGTTGCATCAAATAGTGTTTAAATTACATATAAAGTCTACCAACAGTATTAGATAAAAGTTCTATGCAGTCTTGGGAAGTACAAGTGAGAGAAACTGTCTTTCCAGAAGTCTTAAATCTAGTGTCAGTATTAAGGCCTCTATCAAAAGGCGTAACATATGGATGTGGTCTTCAGGAGCATTCACTTCAATATTGTTTCATAGGAAGACGTTCATAGAAATAGAACCAATATATTAATTTCCACCAAGAGGAAAATCTGTCCAGGGAACAAAGCATGCATTTTATGAATTTATGTGGTTATTTGGTTAAGGAAAAGAAGTGACTAGAGTGAAACCATTGGCTAAGAGAATTGGTTATCTGGCACAAACATGGTACTTGGGAAAGCTTGTTTTGGTCCCTTCAGAGGCATGCATCACCCAGAGAGCCCAGATAGAGCTGTGGATACGCAGTGCCTTTGAAAGTCAATTTACTTCTTGAAATCTCATAAGAGAGTGCCTGCAGCAGTCCCTACACAAGGATATAGCCACAAATCCCTGTGCTTTCAGGTCTGTTAATACCCACCTATGCACTGAAGAGCAAAGGTAAGAGGTTCATCCATTCCAAGACACACCAGGAACTAGGGTGTTCATGCAGCTGGCAACACTCTCCCAGCCTGCTCCCCTCCCCAGTGACAAGGGAGCTGAACCATTGACAGCCAGCTGTGGCACGTTCTGGGGCTCACTTCCAAGCAGAGCCAGGAATAACCTCTTCTCTCCACCTGCCTCTTTGTGTGTTACCATGAACAAGTTGGATGGGGCTCAGTGTTGGCCTGCCCTCCTTCTGTGATGCTCTGTGCAGCTTTCCACCACTATGCACTTGTAGGACTCTCTTCCAGAGAACCAAGAGGACAATTCAGCTTCAGTCAGCGCTTTGGCTCAGCTCCGCAGACAGTATAAGGGAGCAGGGGGAGAGACAGCACACTTGCTGCAAGGTGGAAACTTAAATTCTCGCTGAGGATTATTATCACTGTGTCAGTGGAGTTCAACGTAACGTAGTTACACGGACATATTCCAGTCTGTCACAAGGTTATTCCTGGTGTGGTTTTTTTTTTTTTTTTTTTTTTTTTTTTTTTTTTTTTTTTTTTTTTTTTTTTTTTTTTTTTTTTTTTTTTTTTTTCTTTTTCTTTTTTAACTTGAGGAGTCTGACATCACAGTTCATCACGAAATAATTTTTGAAGCAGTGTTGTCAGGAGAATTCAAGAGCTCTTGGCCCTGTATTCATTTCACAATATCAAACTGTTTCTAAAAACAGCTACCAAAATATTCTTGCATATTATCTTCAAAAAGTTTAACAAATGCGATGAGCTCTGAAAATAAGCGGTTCAGGAATCTCCATAGGAAATACTGTAAACAAAATGCCACCACAACTAGGATGCAAACATCTGAGGAAGTCACTCTCACTTTAATTCAAAAGTTACACACTTACTTTAAAAACGGTGTGTCTCTTCATTTTTTAATAAGAATGTCTTCTTACATCTGGAAGAAGAAGAAGAGGTAGCTTAAACTCTGTCTAATGCTACTGCATGCACTTTTAATGCATTAAGTGACAGCCTATTTTAGAACAGTGATGCTTTAGACACAGAGATCTAATTATCACTAGGACTATCTCCATGGAGACAAAAAGTTAGATAAACATGGTGTGGGCGGTTTTGTCCTGTTGCAGGAAGAGGATGCTCTAAGCGGACATCTAAGCCCTTCATTCCCATCATATTCAATTCCCACTGGGAATGTAGCACTCCTAAAGTATTTCTGGGCTCAAACACTGACTATCAAATCTGGTGGCATTCACAAAAAGGTGGCAAGAGGGATCAAGGACACATCATTCAAGAGAGTTGTGAAAAGTTATTTGTATTAATAATTTGTATTATGCAGTGCTACTATATAATATGAAGTATGAATACTAAAACACTGACAAAACTGGGGAAGTTAGACACTTCATTTTTTTACCCACTTAATCTCACCTTTCAGTCACTGAATCGCTCAACCTCTCTCCTAATGATGGTTAGGAGAAAAAAAAGTAGGATAACAGATAACAGTGTAATCATTTGATTCCTGCCTAAGCAAGTTTAAAACCAGTAGATGGAGATACTTCCAGTCTCTAAATAATCAAACTGAGACTCACTGCCACAAAACTGGGTTGATATCAAGATTTTAACTGAATTCTGAAAAAACTTAAGCTCTTAAGTAAGAATATCCAGCCAGTACAGTTGCAGTTAATAAAATATTCTGAAAGATTTCTGATATAAACCCACCCATTTCAGTGTAAGTCAGTGTCCACTTACTGAAGATGAGACCTTTCAAAAAAATTTTCCACCAACAAATTTCTTACGTGTTCTTCTAAATCACCTCTTGTTGTTCCATTCCAGAAATGGGTTTACAAACTGTAGATCACAAGTTTCAAGCTGTACGTCAGTCTCTACTTCAATATTCTAACAGAAAATTAAAGCATGCCCTTCCAGATTTCTCTCATTTATATGTCTTCATTGTCTTTTTTGTTTAGTAGTAGTCCCTGTTATATTCATAGGGTCAACTTCAATCCTGGCCCAAGTACATTCCACAGCTGAAGCAAAATACATCTTCAAAAGTAATTAATTTTTCCTATCATTGCTGATTACTTTCATTGATCAATACTTTCACTGGTGTATACCACTCATACATTTAAATGTCAATGTGGGAATTAATTAACCTCAATTATTTCCTTCCAAAGATCATGACATTTTGCTATTGTTGAGATTTTAGGATATATACAGATGAACTCATGGCCATATGTGTCCTTAAATTTTCCTGAATAATATGAATAAAACCTCTTAAGTATAAAATGTTTTTAAAGTATTTTGGTTTTAAAGAATTTTTTACAAAAAATTAAAATATTTAATAATTTAAAAATAGGCATATTAAACCCCTGTAATTTCAAAAGCCAGTTACATGTATATTCTGAACAAAAAAGGATTTTGTCTAAACAAAGAAAAATATTAATGTTATGGGAGAAGATTCAATTACATAACTGTGCATTGTAATTCTCTATGAATTATAAAAGGCAAAATTCAGATATGTTATACAATAACTTATCATTATGGTGCAACTACACTTTGGTCTAATAGAATCCCATTATTTAGAAATGGAAAAAGATACCCTATTAGATTATAGAGTTAATTCCCTGCCAGTGCTGAGGTCACCGCTCTTTCACTCTCAGGCTTGTCTACGTGAAAACTGTTGGTGCAGCTGAAGAGTCTTCATGAGCAGGCAACAGATAAGAAAGACAAGAGGAGCTCTGTGTTGATTCTGGCACTCCCATCAAGGAATGTAATGGCTGTAATGGGAAAATCATCTTAATATATAATTTTTTAAGAAGAAAAATCTGTTAAGGTCTGGGGGCAAATACCCCAAAATGGCAATACATGCCAGTATTGCCAGTATATGAGGATTAAAGACCAACTGAACCAAAGCCGCAATGATGTTCTGAAATGAAAGTAGTCCCAGCACAGTGTGAAGAGCCTTGTGATATATTTGAACCCATGAGATTTTTCTGGACCTATAGCTATTGAGAAGTTTCAGCCAAAACTGGTTTCAATGGGATCTACTCAACATACTATTAAGAATAAAGCCATATATTGGGAGCCACTTAGTTTATCTTGAAGCTGAAATGCCTGGAGAATAGAAAAGCTCTCTTACAGGTATTTAGTTGGGGTAGTGGGGAAGAGAGATGGATATGACAGATTAATTCCCCAAAAGTCCCCAGCAAAATTATACCTGTTGTGGGCAGAAAGGGTGAAAGATCTTTAAAGACTCTCCTTTCACAGTCCTTGGGCAGAGGAGAAGGTAAAAGGGAGTCACGCTGCTGTGTGTCAAGAGGGCTGCAATCCCATTAAACTTGGGCATGCTGAAACCTCTCCATAGCCTATGAGTGTGGTCTCAGAAACTCCTCTGTGTTCCTTTTGCATTTCCCAGAGGAGTTTAGATTGTGTGATCTCCTTTTCCTCCTGATGATAAATTAGCCATAAGGGATATGTTTTCTGAAGAGGAAAAAAAGAAGGTCCTTCAGCATGACAGTTTCAGGCAACCTAGATTTCAGCTGGGAGTATCCTGCTATCCAAGGGGGAGTCATGCCTCCCAGATTTTTCTGCACAAAGGGAAAAGCTCAGACAAGTGTCTCTTGAGTGTATTGAATTTTTCCACCCACCCATTTTGGTGTTCCCCTTTTATTCATATTCTCTTGTAAACAGCACTCGGTGTTTTCCTTTTAGTTGACTAGAATTCCCAGGATTGTCCCAAACCAGGGCCTTGATCCCACACATTCACACTGGCATTATGTGGTGGCTGTGTTCAGCCATGAGAGAAAAACACACACTTGTCATGCAGGCTGTTTAAAGTGGTTTTCCACTTTGAGACATAACATTCTCTCTCTCAGAGCACTGAGCCAAGGTCCGTCCTCCCTTTTGGTTCTGATTAACTGAATGCAGGTGGAGAGTAACTCAGCTTGTTCCCATGGCTGGACCCTCCCCTTCCACCCTGGCACCAAACTGCCACACAGTTTAGAGAGTTGCAGTGACAGGTCTTAAAATGCCCAGGTGTTCCCACTGATACTGACAAACCTGCACTGCTGACAGGACCGCTGAGTCATGTTTCAAGTAGCTATGAAAGAAAAATTTGCTTTTAGCGGAAGGGCTTCTATTTGCCCATTCAGCATCATTAAACTGGGATTTGTGAGTTGAACAAACTGGATACTAACCACACTGCCGGGTGTTGAACAAAGATACTAAAATTATTGCTTACTGTCAGTGGCAAGAGAATCAAGAAATAGGTTTTCTGTTACTATGTCAGAAGGCACAAACCACTTAATCACTTGTGTCACGGAGTTAGGCAAACAATGGCAATAAAAACATATCAGATACTGCCAATCAGTGCAGCTCCATGAGGATATAGTATTTCAAAACCCACATCAATTTCACATTCCAAGGAAATAACTTCAAAAGGTTCCATGTTTAGTTGCCATAGCATATTTTTTAATTTTTCAGAGTTCCTGGGCTGGGTAGTTGACTCATCAGCATACAACTCAAACAAATGATATGTCACTGATGGAAAACTGACGGAAAAGAAGATTTGAACAATTACATAGAACAGATAAGCCATTATCTCCTCCCAGGATCGACTGATGAGTTCTGCAGGATCATTCAGGCTGCAGCCATAATTAAAACTGGTTCTGAGTCATTCTGTTGCAGCACAAAACATTAAAAAAAGGAAATCTTTGGCAGTGCAAGGGAGCACTAGGATGAGATGGGTGTTTGACATAGGTTAGGACCGGAATATTTCTGAAATACAAGGCTATGAGAAAGAATTGGTATTTTATTACTATTTTATTTAATAAGCAACGGTTTGGAAGCATAACCACAGCTGAAAAAAGACCTGAACATGCTTTTCCACCCTCTGTCACCTGTGGGAAGGCTATTATTCAGTTATGCTAAATGTGTTATACCATTCTATTTATTCCTTGTTTAATTTACTCATTTATTTAAACCACACTCTTTCAGTCTGTTGCTTTAATTAGTTGATATGGTCCATTGTATCTCTGTTTTTGACCTCCTCTTGATGAAGACACTGACAGCTCTATTTTCATATTGATTTCTGTTTTGCACTTGAGAGCCACAATTTTGTGATAAATGAAGTGCAAAGCCCAGTCCATGTGGCCAGTTTGTTCAATCTATCTCAAAAGCTCCTTGCGAGGTAAGGTCAGTTAGGTCTGTGCTGCCAAAAGCAAACTATTAAGACTGTTCCTAGCCTTCCTGGGCCACTTTACAATTACAAACACAATTGCTTTTAAACGTTCCCACTCAGAAAGAACAAGCTGACATGCAAAGGTGTTCCTAGCTGTAGGCTCATTGCTGTTCAAGGAATCCCATCAAATGTCCTGAAAGAAGGACAATGCCCACCCCAATATTTTCAGGAAATTGCCCAGATTCTACTGGTAGAACACTATACATACACCTAACAGAGCTGGTTGCTGGTTTTGCCCAACTTAGTCAGAGTTTGGTGTCAAATTTTCTATGTTAAGCCCAAAATTTAATTTCAAATTGCCTTCCCAATGGCTCATCTCTGTGAGGCATCTTCTTTATGTACAGTACTACATAAATACTACTGCAGCAGCCTGAGTTAAGAGAAACCTTCACTTCCATGCCATTGTTTTCTGTATTTCACAAAAACAAATATTTAACTTGTCAATGGCATCTGTGAACATGTAACAAACCTCATTCAGGCTAAACATATTCTGTAGCCTGGAGTACACGAGAGGGACTATTTGTTATCTTGGAGGTAACCAGAGGGAGTCAGGAAAAAACAACTGCTAAATGTGCAGAATTGACGGAATTGTGCATGCTCTAAGATACACTTTTAAGAACTAATTAACAATTTTCAAATACTTCAATGAAAATTTACTATATGCTTAGTTTTATTCCATTTGAAATAATTTGAAGTCTTTTTCAGAAAGCCAATTCTTGTTGGTCCCTCACAGCTCAAATTATTATCCAAAGTAATAACCTTGGCAAAAATGCCTTTTATTTCAACTCTCAAATAAGGACTTGATTCACATATCTAATGCCCTGTGTAAGAGAATTAGCAAAAACTCATCTCAATGTGGTTTCAAAAGAGGAAACTAAGCAGACAGCCTTGTTAATTTAGCATATAGACTTGGAATAAAGTACAACATCCATCATCTCTTGAAATTAAATTAAAAATTGGTCTTGTGTCCAAGGAGAAGGAGCCAATTTTCTGCTGGAAGCAGAGTCTTGGAAGATCACTAAAACCGTTAATGGTTCTTTCATTGTGGGAGCCAATATGAAAGAAAAGTCAGTTTGGGAGTTCAAATTACCCCTCACATTAAATGCTACAACATATGCAATCTTTAGTTTGGGGCCACTGCTGTTGATGCAATGCTTTCTGTCACCCCAGACACACAGGGAATTCCAGCTGTGCTTCTCCCCCGGTCCTTAGAATCTTCCTGCGTGCTGCTGTGTGCTGTGGCAATGCTGAAGAGGCTTTTGCATGCAGGGTGAAACACTCGTCCTTACCATATGTTCTGTATAGTTCTTATTCTCCCACAGTAGGTTTCTATGTGTGATAAAAAGATGCTTGCAAGCACACACTGAGATTTAATATCTGGGGAAAGGGAAGCCTGAAAATACGTTAACAAGATTTTCAGCATTAAACACAATTTTGTTTCAGATTTCAGCTGTTAAACATCTTAATTTGTTTTGCTTTTTACTCCAGTAACATAATGCTAATACGCTCTGACAGCTCGTGACTCCACACCGAGGAGGTTTCGCAAACCAATCTCTTTACTTGAAATTTGATTTACAAAGTGCCTCAGTCCTTTAGCTGTGTGGCAGCAGTCACCATCACAACACTTGTCATGAAGTAGGAGCACAATCTGGGCAGTTTTTCCTTGTTTGTTTATTTTCTCCTAGTGGATGATTCACTAAGATAAACAAATCCTTTTAACTATTTAATGTCCTCATCCATCTATAAACTCAGTCCAGAAAATACTGCCATGCAATGTCTGCCACACTTCGAAGGAAAGGATGGACTTATTTGTTTTGAAACTCCTGGTGCAGAACACAGGTAGCATCTGTGCAGTTTATTTTACCCTATTTGTTTTGGATGAGTTTGCTCTAACAGTTAATGTAGACATATTTTTGATTCCATGTTCTCCTTCTAGTCCAGTCTAGCTTTGGGCTACTTCTCTCCAGAAGTAATCTCAGGCTGCTTTCTGGGTGCTTATCATACATAGAGCTCCAGGTCATTGCTGAGCCTGCAGGGTCACTTGTTCAGCTATAGGCCAGCCCCAACCTTGTGTGGGCTATCATTTTCCTGGGAAATTAGGTTTTTCACATGTGAGGACTACATGAAGTGGCACTTCATATCACAAATCCCTGCAGAACTGGCAAGAAAAACAATAGATGACCACAAATATCTGCTCTCAGAGGCTGCTGCCTGCTCTTGGTAGGGGTAGTCTGCCACATGTATGTGGCTTGTATGGATCAAGCATATCCTGGCACATCCCAGCATCTTGACGGGCATGTTACATGGCATCCACCTCCAAAGGATGAGCACCATATGGACCATTTATTTGAGTAATTTTATAAGTAACTGGAGAAGATGATTTGGTACTAAAACTAAGTGAAAAATCTTTTCTTCGCCTCTCCTCCAGCAAATAAATTCTTATATTTTTTACAATTATTTTACCAAGATAAAATATGTTATTCTCCAGGCAGAAGATACAATTCCTGCTGTGAGAACATCAGTGCAGATGTTTCCATCTGTCCTTCTCCATAGTTAAGACACGTGAAGCCAAGCTAACATCACCTAGCAAAGAAGTCCATCCTGTTAAGAAGAACAGAGAAATAAACCATACATGCTTGCCCCATCGTGGCAGGCCTCACTAATGAAAAAAATCCTCCTTATCTATTACACTTCCTCCAGAAGAGAAACAGCTTTTGCCATGTTTTCCTCTCAAAAGGGCATTTCCTCTCAAAAGGGCTTGCCTCACTCAGGTCCATGTATAGGAAATGATCTGCCAACACCAACAGGTCTGTGTGCTTAATAACAGTGGTCTGCACAGAGATGTTGAGCTGGCTTCAGCCCAGCCCGCTGCTTCTGGTTGTCTGGTGTAGGCAGTGCAAAGTGTTCTGCTGCTCCATGTGATGTGTTTCTAGACAGGCTTGACTCCATGCTGATGGGCTTCTTGCTCTGGTGACTTTTACTGCAGTACTCAGATAGTCTGGTCCTTCTGAACTTTGCAGTTACTATGCTGTAGTCACAGTAGCTGGTAAATGCATGCTCTTAAAAATGTTTTGGTTTTTTTTGTTTTCCCTCTGAGTTTCACAAATTTATTGTCAGGTTGTAGCCTAAATTAAATTCACTAGTGAAGACATTCTTTCTCTGCACAAATTAAATAGGTCTGTGACCCATTTATCCATTTGGAAATACAGATATAATAGTGTTTTTCTGCCTCACAGTGGTGTTTTTAAATCTCATCCAATTAACAGTTGCAAAGGGTTTCACTGTTTTCTGGTAATGATGGGCTTTGTAGGCACCAGTCATTGAGTGCATGGGCCAGGAAGCATCTCACGAACTTTAGTCCCTCTTCTTTTTCAGCTACTTGAAATGTCATTGAAAACTTGAAAAATCAAGTCTAGGTAACTATGCTTTCACACAAGGCCAGTGGCACTGCCTGACTTGAGGCCTGTTAATGATGTCTGATGATCTGGGATTGTGCAAACAGGTATCCTTGAAAATCCCGTTGTTTCCAAATCTCTGACATTGGGTGTTCAGGTATTGTGACATTCAAAATTATTCACAATCTAGTCCAAGTTATTTTATATTACTGCAATACAAAGGAAGTAAATGATATGTGTATTCAGTCTTGAGATCAGTACTGTCAAAAGAGGTGCATCTTGCCTTAAAACTGTAAACAAACAAAATGATATTGTAGAATTTATTTTCTTTCCATAATGAAAAATACTGTGGCAACCTGTGGAGAGACATGTCTTCTTACATTTGCCTCGCTAGTCACAAGGATTTAATAAAGAATCTCAGTGCTGCATGCACACAGCTTTGCCACATCCAGGCTACTCCAACCATCTTCTTATTTACCTATTTCTGCTAGAGCCCCCCAGCAGGTAGTGCTGCCCTGTTTGCATGTGTCTTTCTAAAGCCCACCAGGCAGCAACGCTGGTTATTTACAGCCCTTCATTCTAACTGCAAGTGGACAGCAAGCAGCTGAGAAATGCTATATTAATCAACTGAGAAGAATCTCTGGCTAAAAAGCAAAATGAGGGAAAAAACTGCAACTGTCTGTAGTAGATGTACAGTCAACAAGCAGAGGGAGCAGTGTGGCCCTGAGTTGGGCTAGGTTATGCTGCACTGGCAGTGGGCAACTGTGCAGAGCCAGCTCCAAGCAAATGTGGTTCCTGGCAAGCTGGGATGTGTCATGAGGCACAGCTGGATTTCATTTGTGTGCAGAACAAGGCTGAGAAACTGCCTATGACCTAGGCTGAGAACAACAGGGGAGAAGTGCTGCAAGTCCACCATTTACTCTGAGAGCTTGATACCCTGATGAAGTACTTTTTCCAGCACAGGTACACAGTTACTGGAATGGAGGATGCACACCTCTTCTGCACCCAATGATTTATTGACCTTTTTCATTTTACCTTGCCTATAACTGGTAGGAGCTAAAGTTGATCACTTTTTGCATCAAAGTTTACCACGTACAATGTAAGTCTTCAGCTTCTGGGGTAACAATATGTGAGGGTTATCATCAACTGAAAGTGTGTGAAAATAGTCACACGCTTGAAAAGACAATGTAGTAAAGAGAAACAAATTTACATGTTTAATTGTGTTCCTGCTGTAAGCAGATTTCAAGCATTCAAGATAGAGTCTGAGAAAACCAAGTACTGAGTGATAATATTCCATCATAAACTGTTTATCTACACCTCACTCAGTTATTTTGTGTACTTGACACACAGCCCCATGTAAAAAAACACACCTTTGAAATTATTGTACCACCTACATAAATCTGAACAGTATATATAAAGAAATACAATACCTGTAGATGTCACTGTACATAATCATACAGGCTTTTTCCCTCAGATATAAACTCAACTATACCGGTGACTTGTAGCTTTTACCAGTCAAAAGCTTTTTCCTTCCCCTTCACCTTCTCCACTGAAATGAATCACTGCAAAGGCAGCGCCACCTCCTTTGGTGACTCCTCTCTTTGGTTTTTCCCAAGGTTTCTCAGAAGTCCATTGTCTGCAAAGATGATTCAATGAGACAAGCCTTGCAAACCCAACCACCCTCTGGGTGAAGAACCTTTTTTCTAATATCCAACCTAAACCTGCCCGACACGACTTCAGGTCATTCCCTCAGGTCCTGTGACTGGTTACCACAGACAAGAGATCAGTGCCTGCTCCTCCTCTTCCCCTCACAAGGAAGTTGTGACTGCAATGAGGTCTCCCCTCAGTCTCCTCTTCTCCAGGCTGAACACACCAAGTGACCTCAGCTGCTCCTCATATGGCTTTCCATCACCACCTTTATTGCCCTCCTTTGGACACTCTAATAGCTTAATATCTTTCCTATGTTGTGGTGTCCAGAACTGCACACAATAGTCAAGGTGAGGCCACTCCAGTGCATAGCAGAGTGGGAAAATCCTCTCCCTCGATGGGCTGGTGATGCTTTGCCTGTGTCTCAGGACACAGTTGGCCCTCCTGGCTGCCAGGGTACTGCTAACTTGCCATCAAGTAGGACCCCCGGTCCCTTTCCACAGCACTGCTTTTCAGCGTCTCATTCCCCAGTCTGTATGTACATTCAGGTTGCCCCATCCCAGATGCAGAATCTGGCACTTTCCCTTGTTGAACTTCATATGGTTTGTGATTACTCAGTCCTCTAATTTGTTAAGGTCTCTCTGCAGGGCCTCCCTGCCTTTGAGGGAGCCAACAGTTCCTCCCAGTTTTGTGTCATCTGCAGACTTTCTTAATATCCCTTCCTGTCCTGTGTCCAAGTCATTTATGAAGATGTTGAGGATCACAGGGCCTAAGATGGAGACACTAGTCACCACTGGTGACCAGGCACCCACCACATGATGTGTTTATCAAGCTATGCTTGGGGTAAGAACAGAGAAATGGGATAATAAAACCCAGTGAATTCCAGAGCTTGAGAGACAGAGAGAAGAACAACGTGCCACCTGTTCATTGTGACAGGGATGTCCCTGTGTTTCTTTGGGATCTGAAATGAAGGGACTCAAGGCAGAGTTCTGTTCCATTTTCTTTGAAAGAAGCAAATTGGAAGTAATCTTTTTAAATTATTATTAGGCTGTCTCTAAATGAGCTGGTAGTTTCCAGAGATGTGGATTGCATGTCTCTGTTCCTGTCCTTGTCATTGGAGTGGTTTCATCTAACGGATGTGATAGACAAAAGAAATTTTTAAAATATTGCTTTCTTCTTCTGTTTGATAAATTCTGTTATTCCAAAGAAAGATTTGCAGTTCAGTAGCTTTTTGTTTAGTTTCTAGACCAGTGCAGGCTTCTGCAGGTTTTAAACAGCAGGTTATCTGATTAGAAAAAAACGCATCTGTGAACTATGGATGTGGAATTACCTAAGAGAATTTGCAGTGCATCACATGCAGTGAAACAGATAAACTCTATGGATGAGTTAACAGTGACTTACTTATAAGATTGTCCTCAAGAATGGATTTATTTTTTTTTCCTAAATGGCTCAAACCCCCATATGCTTTAGGGTTTAGCTAGCTCCATTAGCTACTTTTGCAGAGCATGGGCTATTCCAAAAGGTCTACAGAGCAGAAGCTACAGCTTTTCAGAAAGGTAAGCACCCTTCTTACATGTTTAACTCATGTTATATTTTATAACAAAGATGAACAAGATAACAGACACCACCTCCCCACCCCCCCCGCCACGTACTATAGGAAAAGTCACATCTCGCCCTCGATCTCTTTTTTTGGGCTCTTATTGCTTGCAAAACTTGAGCAGCTTCCAGTTTAGTCATTTCCCCTTATCAGGAAATTCAAATAAAATTACATTCCTACCGGAGGCTTTTAAAAGTATAGATGCGTCCTGTTCGCCTTTACAGGAGATATATTTTATTGGCATCTTTTTTTTTCCCAGCCCATTGGTGCCATCTCTCACTTCCAGTGCCCACAACCCCTTCTGACTTTCACTGCAAGTGTGTCTCTGGACAAGAGCATTTTGTCGTCTTGTTCCCCAGTTACCCAGCCTGGTAAGGGAAAGTAAAGCAAGGTAAGCCCCCACTCTGCAAAGTTTATTAAGTAACTACTTAACCAGCTTCCCAGTATTAGGAAGGAGATACATCTGAGGCCAAATCTTTGCTAAATTGGGCAGCAATAACTGTAACTAAAGCTAATTTTCTAAACAAAGACGTAGCTGCCTGCTTTCAAGTGTCCCCCAAAAGAGTTCTCTGGATAAGGATCAATGTTCACAAAATAAGCAGTATGACAGACTGTGATAGAGGAAAGGGGAGGGATGGAGACATCACATCTGGACAGGGTGTGGAGGTGCACAGAGGTCTCCTGGGGGAGATGGCACATATCCTTCTTTTCCTGGGGTATCCTCTGCTCCAATGTCTGAACATCAGCTGTAACAGCCCATTCCTCTCCCCCAGCACCTCCTATTTTTTCTATATGCCCTCAGCTTCATCCCACTGCTTGACAAGCCTGTGTCCTCTCCTAGGGCATGCCAAGGCCTTGTTATCACAGTTTCTCTCAGGGCTCTCCTAAGAGCCTTTGCTACCTGAAGACAAAAATGAGCAAGTGACACAAATCCCCTCTCATAAGGTTTGGGAAATTATTTTGGCATTAGATCAGTGCTGGAGGAATGCACACCCATTGGTGCCCTTTTAGGATCATAAATGATTCTGTGCAGGTCAGAGCCGCTGGGTCACATTCACCACAAAATAATATTACAAAAAATCATAACAGGATTTCCACCATTTTTCTTGGCTTTTAAGGATCACAAGCAGCATCTATCTGGGTGCCTAGGAACCTTGGTGCAGAGCTGCTGGAGCAGAAATAGCTGCCTGCCTGCCTCCAAATCCAGCCTCAGAGCAACCTCCAGTGGCAGTGAGCTGTTCCCGCAGACATGGCACTGATGGCACTGCCGGGAATCCCAGCACGCCTTTGTCACCACAGAGACTGCTGGCCTTCTGTCCAGAGATGGACATACGAAATAATGTAAGACCACTACCATCGCTATTAGGACACCAGGATAAAAATTATTTAATTAAAAAAATTAAATCGTCAGTACTTCCTCATTACTCATCTAACAGCCAAGATGCACTCCTGGCACAAACCCAAACCTATCATCCACTTAAGACCCAATTAAAAGGAAGAAGAAGAAGAGGCAGTTATTAGTTTAAAGTTTTGTATGAACTTTCTGCTTGTGACAGAACAAGTCACATACTTGCTGAGATTAAAGAATTAGTGAGATACCTCAGCACATGCAAAACTAAGCACAAACTCGAGGATCTTTGCTATGTGGAAATGGAATAAACCACTTATATATTTAGCATTGCCATATATAAAGTGCTTTGTTGAGCGAAAGTCTGAACCACAGTCCACCAACACTGATGAAGGGTCTTCTGAGAACTTTGGGTTCGACTCACTGAGCCTTCTCTGAGCATCTTCTATCACGGTAGGCACACGTGCTCTTGTGAATACTGGGCTACAGCTTACAGTGGCAATCCACAGTGTATTTTCTCATTTCAACCACGTCTTTTTTTGTTGTCTCATCCCACAGACTAAGTCCTGGGGAACACAGCTTGGCTCAGCCTATGCAAACCAAGCAGAAGCCTCTACTCTGCAATTCAGATTCACAGACACATCGCATGCAACAGAAGTTAGTTACAGTAAGTAAAATCAACGCCACCAAAGGTAATCAACATTTTATTTATAAACATACATTTACTATAAAAGCTGTTGCATTTTAGACAAGACTTCCTAATTTCCAGAGGCATTTTAGAATAAATAAAATAAAGGAAAGATTAGCATAATTGGTATTCAACATTAACCCCAGCTAGGACAGCAATCCTTGTCCCTGAATGGACATGCAGATAAGGATGGTCCCCTTCTGGTTCACCAACCTTTAGGACATTCATTGAGAACTACAGATGAACTGCATCAATAACACTACATAGCAAGAGTAAGGAAAAAATACACCATGGAAAATGGGCTTGTAAAATACAGATGGGTTATGAAACCTCTTCAGGTTCTCTGAAATAGTAAGAGGCTAAATAAATTCCAAAAGATCTAAAACCCATTACATACATTGTATTTGCTTATTAATAATAAATCATTTATGCAACAAATACATTAATGTTGTGGTTCAAATGTAATAAGGTTTTTTTTTTTTTCTGTGCTCACAGTTCCCGATTAGCAATGTATCACATTTATGTGTTGAAACTAGAGAAAAAAGGAAAAAAAAACTCTGCCTGAATGAATTTACCATGTATTCTGAAGATTTCGAAGGGAATATAAAATTAAACATAAGCTGTTGGCAAGAACAATTTAGAAAACTGTTGAAAATTATTCTGTGCTGGTGAATAGATGTTCAGTAGGGGGAAAAATCATTGTCATCAAACGCCGCTTCATTTTGCTTTACATACAGTCAACTTGGCTAAAACATGCATACATGAAACTAATTGATAGACACTGGGATCAATTTCTAAGCAACTCCAGAGACCCACTGGTGTGTCTGCAGTGTGATGCAAACCCCCACCCCACCCCTTGCTCATGCAGTTTATGCCAACCATGGTTCTAAGCCTTTTGGGCACTTTACCCCTAGGTGAATGAGAAGCAGATCTAACCTCTGTGACAACCAACCCTTTTTGTACACTTGGGGACCGATTCGCGCATCTAACTCTATCACTTGGGTGAAGCAGTGGTAGTGACTCCTACCAACAGACACACAAGCATGCATGGTCTTGTTTAAAAATTAGGTTCAGACATCATATATTCACATATCCTTAATGCAGCGCATGGAGTTATACAGATGTATGAAGTCAGTTACAAAATCTGTTTCTCAAATTTTCGTGTTACACATTCTTTGCGGGAAAATGTTACAATGACCACGTGCAAAGAGTAAGCATCCTCATCATTAAAACCCTTTAACAGTAAGTCATGCAGGTTGTTGATCAAAATACTGGATATCACTTTTAGTTCCAAAACATTTGTCTGATTTATTTTATTTTTATTTAAAAATATTCCCCGGGTGAATTCCATAAAGGACTTCAGCTTGTTGGATTTATTGCATCCCTAAGTCATCGCTGACTGTGTGCAACAGCTTTGCATTTTCTAAGGCACAATATTAAGGAAGTAACATGTAACTTTCCAGCAGATAGTCACAATGTCCTCCAACAACAACATCGTACGTGGGTGTTCAATGACACGCAGTTTTGCATGGTTATGTAACTCATATGCAAGCAACTGTCTAGAATTTCAATAAATAATTGCTACCTAGAGAAAACCTCAAAATTATTGCTTCCCTAATAACTATTTAATTTCCATTTTCCAACACATTAAAGGACAACAGATATGCACATAGATAAAAGAAACCTCCATTTAGATTTATCACGGTTTTAAGGCAGAATAATTAAATTTTTTCCCTCCATTTTAAGATGTATAATGAACAGCTAAAACGGGTTATTTCCAGTAACTGTTTACCAAAAAGTGCTAGAATATTTTACAGATGCAACATGTTCCCTAACTTTTTCTGTTTGTTGTAGATAACTGCTGAACTGCTGCTTCAGTGAGCTGCTGGATCACTTTAGTAAGGAGCACATGCCTAATCAGAGAGCACAAACAAAAACTATCCCAAACACAGGCAAGTTAGTTTTTCTGCCTGCTGCTGCCAGCCTTCTCCCTGCCTGCCTTCCACACTCTTGGTTTTTGTTGACTTATTTTGGGTGGATGGCTCAAGGCTGCCTAATTCTCTGCTCTGAAGAGAACCCAAACCACATGTGTTTCTCTGCATGAGATTTCAACCAAGTGCAATACTTGCAAGCGAATGAGCAGATCTCAAAACAACTTGAACCCTCGATTGGCAATTTACATGCCAAAGAGAAAAGCTTCACCATAGTATCAAACTGCAGCGCGGAGACTCACAACTCAGCTTGGTCTCCCCCACACCATCTTTCATTGAGTTTAGCAACAACACAGGCTGCTGAACTTAGTAAGAAGGATTGCTCCTGAAGGGAATCTTGCCCTTGTTAACGGTAGGCAGTCTTTAGGTTTAATGAAGAAATCTTTATTTGAGAGAATATTAAGCTATAGTCATGAACATTACTTGAGGTACACAAACAAAAAATCCTATCGCTAAGGTGCAATAATTTATTTGTATAACTCCTACCCTCCACGGAAGGTAATATAAACACAAAATGCTTCAGAATTACAGGATGTATTATCAAACTAGTCTCTGTATAAAAAAAGTTATAGCTTCAGTTATAACAGAGAGGTCGTGCTGTGATGTTTAGTTGTTTTCCAAATGCACTGATTAGATACTATCTTAAAATTACTTCTCAGTTTGAATTGGCATAATCTATAAAGGTTCTGTAAACTTAAACTTTTTAATTCCTAGAAATATTAAAACAAAACAGCTTTATTGCATGTTTATTTTCTTATTACTTTCAAAAGGACAAGGTAACAGACTGGAAATCATAAGCATACCTGAAAGGTGGGATTTTTTTTTTTTGTACTACTTAGGCTTTGCCTTCCCAAACATGGTCATACACATTTTGCAAATTTCTTAAGAAAGCAAAAAACAACATATCGCATTTCAAAGGAGCAGGTGCAGCTTTTTTGTGAGTTTTTAAAAACGAGATGAGAGCCATCATGTCCATGGATTCAAGCTTTTACAAGTGATTGTCTGGAGGCAGCCGATACATACGAGAAGAGAGTTCCTTCTTGAAAGTCATTAGGACTGAAAGTCATGTCACAATGTAGTTGGCTGTCCAGCAGCTAGGTAAAACAAAGCCAAAACAAGTCATTTGTTGACAAATTTTAACAAATATAGACTTTTCCTCACATGATCTCTACAATTCAAAAAACTGCATCTGAAATTATGTATCACTAGTGCCCTGCTTTTTATACTTCCTGCAGAGTTGGGGCACTAACTACAAAGAAGGATTCAGTATAATTCCAGTGGAAACATATTTTCCTTGCCATGTGATGAATGCATTCTGCATGAATTTTTATTTTATTTTACTCCAAAAGTACTTGTGGGTTTATTTGTTTCGTTTCAGGCTCTGCAGTGGCAAAATAGTTCAAGCAAAGGGCTGATGAGTCATCTTCAGCTGTGCCTAGTTTGTGTTACATGGTGATACAGACCCCTCGTGTTAATTGGCCATATAGGGAATCCCATGAATTTACTTCTTTGACACTCACTTCTTTGACTTTGACACTCACAAAGCTGAAACTATTCCTGGTGTTTGACATTGAATACTGAGTTTTCCTTCCTTGTGAGGTTCTGTTGTACAGAAACAACATACCAGTAAAACCCCATCCATGAAAAACAGAAATATTTTGGACCCTGGACCAATACATAATCTTTAATGCTTTTCTCGAGATCTTTGATCATTTATTTTGCAACAGAATCATCCACATTTTCAAATAAGTTTCTGGCAGCCTAAAAAATATTCCATCAAGATGTCCATAAGCTTCTCAAACCAATACTGAGTAATTCTGGGTTGGTCAGAGACTGTCAGGTGTGCACGTTGCTGCACAGGTTTTCATATGCAGCCATGTGGGCAGGAAGGTACAAGCCATGTAATCAACCAATCAGTTTCACATTTTGAATCACACTTCCCAGAACTCAAAGGCAAAACACTGGCATGGCACCAGTTCGTTCTGTATTTCAGATGTGGAGTCCATCAAATTTTAGTTAAAAATTAGCAACTATCCATATTTGCAGTTCTATCAAAATCACATAGAACCCCTGTGAATTGTCAACAACAGTCAGTGTAACTTCAATTCAACTAACTGAATTTTGAGATTTTTGCTCGAGGAGTGAATCCATAAGGAAGAGGCAATTTGTAGTAAAAAAAGACAGACCCTTGCCGTTATTATTCTTCAGGAACTAAACATTTCCTCAAAACCTATTCCCTCTGTCATGGACTTGCTTACCATTCTGTTAGGTACGTACAAATGCAAAATATTGCTGCATGAAACACTTTACACAGCTCTGTAATGCATTTTCTAGCAATGCTGCTGTACAAATGATGATCGAGAGGGTGATTTCTACAGAATATAAGATGGTAAATGATTTATTTGCACAATTATCTATCCTTAAGGGACCTAAATTTTTTTTTTTTGTAGGCAAAAAGAATTAAGAAGAAAAGGAAATTATGACTTTTATCACCTTCCTCTCTTTTTTTTGTGAAAAGATGGATGTGCAAACATGCATTTTACGGTCAGGATCTCATCCACATGAGAAAGGTTTACATTATCAAGCCTGAAGGGGAAAAGCTATTTCTAAATATGTCAGGTTAAATAGATAATAAAAAGTTGCTAACATTTCTTAGCAGAATTTAAAAAAAAATAAAAATATCACCAAAAAAATGGTTATACAATAGCACCCTCTAGCTCTGCTGATGGGGAAATATCTCTTTCCTGAAGCATTAAAGAAAACATGCCCATTCTTCCTATGCACAGTATATGGAGGTACCTTTCCTGCTCCTGGATTTCTACAGCCACTGCTTTTGAGAGAGGAGAAGGGAAACATTAGGTGGAAAGAGCTCTATATCACTTATCAGTTGGAACTGAAGGCACTGAATACACTAAATAGTATTTAACAAGAAGATGATGATTACTCTTGCTGTTTTTTCCTGCATCTTAGTGTTTTCCACAATGTAGAAGCCAGCATGAGCACTGCCCATCTCTTATCACTGTGACATCAGGGGGAAGCTGAAATGCTCTAGTAATTTGGTATCAGTCACAGAAATCCAGGACTCAGAAGGACATTCTGCTCTAAGGCAGAAAAACGCACCAAGTCTTTTTCTGACATACAACTGTCTGTCTCATTCTTCAAAATCTATGTCATTCAACACTATTTAGAATATGTTTTGGGGATGCTACCACAAGGATTCACTATGAGTTATAGAATGTTCTTAATATTTTACATGACTGTTTCATCTGCAAAAAGGAGGTCTGAAAACATAAAAACCAGGAACTTCTCCAAACACAGCCAAGGGTCCAAGATCTAGTAAAATTATCTATATTTTCTCATGTGATGTGAGAGATCCAAGCCTCCAGGTCATGTAGTGCACGTGTATTGTGTATGAGTTTATATTTATACACAGAAACAGCCTTTAAGTCTAATACTGCTGAGCAGACATCCTCTGGACAAAATTTAATGGGCATGGAAACCTTTTCAGATATGAGAAAATAATTAAAATAGTATGAGAAAGTTCCTATTTCCATGGCAAAGCTATGCCTGAGTGTCAAAGCCAGGAGGAGACAAATCCACCAGTTAAAGTCATGGCAACAGTATTTTTAGAGTTCCCTGTCCTTTGGACAGGATTTGGTACTTACTTCTGGATCGGATATAACAATCATTGCAGTTAAGAAGACCATTTCTAATCCTGACATCTGTTCCACTTGCTGCGTCTCCCAGCTGTCCCTTGCAAATGCCACACTGTCAGTTGAAGAACAAAGAAAGTAAGAGAGACCATGTCCTAATGTTACAACTCTTCCCAAATTTTTACCTGTTTCAGTAGTTCTTTGAACAGTGAGAAAAAAACACCTTCCTAGAACCCAAACCCTATTCCCAGGGAACACTGCAAATCAGTGAGAGGGTTTTTTTACAGTCAAAAGTGTTTAGGACTTGATTTCAGCAGCCTCCACCTATACAGAAGTGAAGTCTAGTGATTATAAGGGACATCTGATTTTAAGGTTGCATTTTGGAGTCTGTCCAGTTGTGATGGATAAAGCTTAGAGAGGCCAGAGTTTAGTTTGGGTAAATGTCTAAAACCAAAAAAGGCTTCATAAATGTCTAGTATCACTTGGGCCAGACATAATACAAATGGACTTTCTGAGTTCTCTAGAGAACACTTTGAGTTATTTCCAAACTGAAACACTCAAGAACAGTCAAGAAGTATTTCTGTTGAGAAGTCCAGTGAAAGCCAGAATACATAATTCATTCCACAGCCAAAGCTTTCCAACCATGGGTCAGATCAAAGATAGCTTTGGGACTGACTGTGTTTTTGGAAGGAAGAATACCCAGCAACAACAACAACAACAAAATTGCAATAGGGAAATTATATGATGTTTCCCCCTGTAAGTGTGGAAGCTAAGTTTGCTTGCTCAGTCAGAGGTTTTAGTCCAGTTAACATGTCTGACTGCAAAATAACGTTAGTTGCATTATTTCCACTTCTTTACAAACACACACAAACAGACCTACATAACAAATATGCAAATCCCTTGGTCCTCTCATTTTCAATTTCACATCTACGGGCCTCAATATACTCTCCACTTGCAGTGTGCATGACTTGGAATTTTTCTTAATAAAGCAAGAAACATACCCTGAAGCACTGGATATGGAAACAAAGACCGAGTGTTTCAATAATCATGGCAGCTCCTTTTCCAAGAGGGAGCCCACAGGTAGAGCAAAGCTTCTTTCCGCTGACAGACCTAGGAGACAAACACGGCTTCAAGAAAACAGCCAGTGATGCCAAAATGGAGCCAAATGTTCAGACGTTTATGGAGAGGGACAGGATGGGAGGAAGGAGTACTGGGGTGGGGAGTTCATGTGAATACACTTTGAGCCTTCAGCCATGTTATTGAGTCAGTCTGCCTTGCAGACAACCAAGTACAGGATTTAAAATGTTTGAATGCACAGTAGTTCAGACACATTTCCCTGCCAGTCTGTTGTGCTAGATCAAGGAAGATGCAAATCTCTTAACAGAGGCCAGTGTGGCAGGGAATCACTTGTGGACTCATAAACTCACAGAATGGTTAGGGTTGGGAGGGACCTTAAAGACTTTTCAGTTCTAACCTCCATTGGCAGGAAACCAACCACCAGATCAAGTTACTCAGAGCCTCAGGCAACCAGGTCTACACCCCTAGCAGCAGAGAATCCACAACCTCTGCAAGCAACCTGTTCCAGTGCCTCACCACTCTAATAGTAAAGGGTACCTAGCCTTAGTCAATGGCACAGCAATCAAAGCAGTGTTCACACACAAATTACCCAAGTCAGACTCTTATCATGGATATTCATCAGTTTGTTTGCAAATGGAATTGCTCATTACAAGTCAGAAAACAGGGATGCTACTCTTGTACCTAAACAAGCTGGGGAAGTCAGGAGTGGCAGTGTAACTGCAGTAGCACAGATCAGGCACTAGCTAACTATTTTCAGTCTATGCTGCTGCAGCTACGTGCCAGTTAGCATTACAACTAGTTAAACTGAAATTAGATCTCCATTTGCAATGCAAAAAATACTTCAACTCATTCCTTCAGCAGTCCCATCTAGACCTTTCCAGGAAATCTGCTGCTGGGTGACAGTTGGGTGAAAGTTCAGAGCCCCACTAACAACTGGGACCCTTTTTCATAATGGTTTTAATAGCAGTGCAGGTGCACACTTCTGTGTGTTTCACGCTCCTCCCTTCTCACCTGCCTGTCACCCTGCCAGAACTGATGACTGGTCTTGTGAGATGAACCTGAGACCAAAAGGGATTCCTTTCCATTATGTGTCATCCAGCTTTATTAATCCAGAGCTGAAACCAGGAGAGAAACTTTGCGATGTTTCATGAGTTTTGAAAAGATGGTTTAATGAAATTGTACACAGATAAGCAAGTTTACAATGTCTTGCTTTAAGGTTTTGATGTAGCAACATAATAAGCCATTGACAGAGACAGATCTGGACTGCAGCATGACCAAAAAGCCATTAAAAAAAAAAAAAAAAGAGAGAGAGATAGAAGCAGCAGGAAGACTTATCTAATTAGAAAACAGTGCTTGCTTCCATTTAATCCCTGTCACTCCTGAGTCCACCACGTATACAGATAGCACAGACACATCACTGTCTTGATCATTATTCCTTTTAGAATAATGTTTCTGGTTTTTTTTCGTCCCCTCCTACGGCCTTAAGCATTCTGCTTCTATGTCATTCTTAAGTCCACCTTTGTTTTCACTTTTCCAGTATGAGAGGCATAAGGACAAGTTAAAGTGTTGGATCACAGCATAAAGCACTTTGTTTAAGACTCTTCTAGTGTTTTAGTGGAATAACTAATTACATCCCATCCACTGTTTTAAAAACTAAGATTTATTTCAGCAAAAGATCTTGGAAAAGGGTCTCAGATCAGAATATAGCTGCTAAATAATATGAAATAGCTATCACAATTAACTATCTATAGAACAAAATTATCTGGAATCCCACCAAAACTGCAGCTAAAATTAGAAAAACATAATAAATTGTTAACATTAAAAAACTGCAAGAGTTTCATGTCAGTGAAAGTGACATCAGAAGGAGAGCCTTGCTATGAAATGTGAAGAAAAATGTAACTTACATAGAATAAAACTTGTTATGTTCTTTGTTGTATTAAATCACCCTATTTAATAAGACAACTGATTTTAATATACCCCAAATTATCAGTGATTCAATCAGGCTACAGTTAACATTCATTTAGACTTGGTACACATAACTCGCTAAAAGCTGCATAGATTGCTTAAGAGATTTAAATCTCTAGGAGATTAGCATGAATGCAGGTAAATTAAACTCAGCAAAACAGCAAAATGTGTTTCAAGTTTGGAAAGCAAAGGAAGAATTTCTTTTTAAATCAGCAAATGCTGAAATGTTCAAAACATACCTTACTCCTGAGCATGTGACTATTCAAAATTAAGACACCCTTTGGCTTAAGTGCTCTGAACTCACACTTAACTGCTTTCTTTGACTGAGGCTTACACTGTCCTGTTTCAGTTTCATTGACATTTCAGTGATCATGCAAGAGTCCTACAGCTGCTTTCTAAATTGTGTTATTTGAAAACATAACAATAGTGCTGAAGCAAGCAAGAAATATGGGAGAGGGAGCTACATGGTTATCCCATGGACGGTTATGAACTGCAACATTTAGAAGAATTAACAGTGCCTCCACATAATACTAATGTGATTTACACTGCAGCAGTTCACCAGTGACTACAAGATGCGTTTGGTCTGCAAAATTCCTTATTGACCTTTAGTACCTGTTGGGTGACTGACTCAGAGCTGCAGGAGAACAGGGAGATGATGGCCCAGATCGGAAGTTCTCATGATAGCCCGTCCTGAAACACAGGAGAGAATGTGCATGACTACAGCTGAAAGACAATTAAAACGAGGTTTTGTATGGAAAAATTCCAGCTGGTGAATTTCAGAATTCCCAGTCTAAATATTTTATATGAGGTAAAAAAGTTATAAAAATTTTTTAAAAAGTTATAAAAAGTTTAAAAAAGTTATAAATTTTTGTCCATTGCCATTATGATACAATGAAAAATAACACACAGTTTTTGGTTCTGAGTCTTAGTCTGCTTGCTACTGCTCAATCAGGTAACAAGGTGATCAGCCATGTGGAGACTCCTGCCCACCCCATCAACCCAACATAGCAATCATCATGGTGAAGGAGGGTTAAGCCAAGCCACACCACACTGTACTCTCTGTTGGCCCTTTACTGAGTAAAAAGGCAGCTACCAACACTGAAAGATGGTTTATTTAGATAATGATTAGTTTGTATCCATTCTACTATGAAAGAGTCTGTTGAGAAAAAAAAGGTTTTTTATAATCAGAAATTGTAGGACTGATTCAAACTCTCCCCACTTAAAACTGTTTACAGATTAAATAAGAGTTTTTCTCAAACACATGCACAAGCAGTTTGTTCGGAGGAACAGGTAATCAACTCTCACTCTAAATTAGATTTGACTGGATACAAGCTTCATAGAGGTAATATGTTCTGCAGAAGACTGTTCATATATATGCTAATGAAAACAGATGTTCCTTTCTTGTTACACAAAAGATCTCCCTAAAATTTACAGCAGAAAGAAAATACTAATCTTTATGTATCTTCTTTTAAAAGCTATAATACCTAAAGGACTAGAAAGTAGCAATTGATGTGTGTTTGGAAGCTGGGGAATGAAGTTCTTGGATACCAACTTCAAAGAGGCAGACTTAACCTGACATTCCCACCCTGATATTTATCCACTTACTAGCTATAAATGTTTGTTTCAGGAACTTAATAAATTAAGCAAAAGAAAAGTTATGCACATGAGTGCTTAAAGAGTGAAGGAGAAAGAAGAGAGAGGCAAGCAGAGGGTGTGCTTTCTCTTTATAATAGTTACGAGGGTGCCTGAAAGGAGAAACGAAGTAGATAAATGTTCGCAGTCTTGGTGGGAAAGCCAGGAATCAAATGGGTCTTCACATTCCAGGACTAACAAAACTTAACCTACAGAATGCTGAGTAGGAATATAAGGGAGAACAGAGCAAGGAGGACATCTCAGTTTCTCCAATAACCTTTACGTTCTCACCTCCTTGCCTCCCCTGCAGAGCTTGGCTGTTGTCCCACAGTCTGGCTCGAGAATGGACTCTGCCGAATGTCCTCTGTGTGATGCGGAGATTGCTTTGTCAGCAACTGCTGATTCCAGGAGACGTCTACAACGAGAGGTGGGGAGAACTCAGTATTTGAGGCAAATTTTGTTTGGTTGCATCAGAAATCCTCTATGGAACAGTGTTCCTTTGCATTACCTTCACATACACTTGACCTACCCTGCTGCTGAATCTCAGTTTCTGAAGGGGGAAAGGGAAAGGTCAAACAGCCATTCATGAATAGCACTTGGGAAAATAAAGTATTGTTGTCATAATGAAGGAAGCACCAGAGACACTTAAACTTCCTTGGTGCCGGAGGATCCAGATTTCTCAATAACAAGAGTTAAGGGGATGGTGTAATCACTGCTCTCCATAAGCCTACTGACAAACAGTAATTCCCTTGTAATCTCCTTCTCTGCTTCAGATGGTCACCCAAGGCTAAGTAACAATAACAGCCTCCCAGCCCTATGCAATGATCTGTGTGATGCCCAGGCAGCCAATCATCCCATCTTTGAGAAACAGTGCACTACCTGGACCCTTCAAGATGAATTTTGTGGCTCATAGGCTGGGGAGAAGCCTTACCCTGCCATGCACCACCCGGTTGGTTTAGAAAATAAAAACTTTGCTGGGGCCTATGAAAGGCCTGTTACCTCATTTTGATGTCAAGACAATAAAACTATGGTCCTGACTATTTAAGGGCTTAAGGAGAGAGCAAAGATGTGATGCTTTAAGAGGCAAGGAAGGAACTATCAGAATACTTGTGGGGGAACAAATTGTTGAAAAGAACCTAGAAAAACCCTGATTAGCAGAAGTAGTTAAAAACTGCCAAACCCGTTAAGTTTACTTAATCACTACTACAAATCCACAAGGATGTATTGCTGGGTAATATATTTTTTTTGTTTGTTTTTGAACAACCCTTATCAATGCACTAAGAATACAATAAAACTGAGACAAGGAAAGCAAACCTACTAAGTTTATTAAACTCAATATGCATCTGGAGCAAGCAATAACACTGAAAACTTTTCCATCCAAATCCGCTTCATTTTTTAGAATCATCAATTTTTATGCTAGATAAAAACCAAAAATCTAAAACTTGATTTCAAAATCTACATTCACTTTCTGTTTTTACCCCTAATTATTTATGTTCCCCTGCTTACTTGTATTAGATAATGATGCTAAATTAGTGAATTTGCCTCTTTTGTTTACAGTGACCTGCTTGACAGCAATTCTTTGAGGAAATTTCTTCATTCAAAAAATATCAATACTTACGGGAGCTTAAAAACAATCAATTAACTTTAAATGTCATCAGACATTTTCAATGGCAAAATTGAAGCAAGTGTCAATTTAGGCTTGTCTTGAAAAGGTTATGTATCACATGTAGTGATTTTTACTGGACTGAAATGGACATAAAGAATCTAATTAGCTATCAAAACACAAAATAAGTGTTAGAAATATGCTCTCTGTATAAAGGTAAGTCCTATTTATGCAAGATTATATAAAAGATGGAAGATAACTGTTCTTAACTGCTACTGTGAACATGGGGGCATACAAACAAGACCCCTACCAGCTGCTAAAACTATCATCTTTGATAAAAACAAGAAGAATTTAAATTTCACTTTAACACATTTATCTTTGCTGTCTGAAAAAACTTTTTAATCTGAGACATGCTGATTTAGAATATACATGTGTACTGTCAATTTCCAAAGTTCTTCGAATTAGATTTCTGCTAGATTCCTATCTGGAAAAGAATACATGCATATTAACAGTCTTATTCTCACCCTGAGTCAATGGCAGATTCAGCCTGGCAGGTGAGCTGAGCTCCATCACCGGCATGTGGTGCTCCTGTTCACTTCCTCCTTTCAAGATACCCGTCTCTGGGTATCCTGAGAGCACTTTATTTCCACTGACAATAAAAATAAGTCACATTATATAAATAAAGCCAGGAAAAATTTTACCTAGAATATAATGGCAAAAATCAGACTTTTGAATATCAGTCTATTTTTTGCAAAAAGAGTTTTATTATTGTATCAGCAGTGACAAAGCAATGAGGATAACTTTCATGAATTAACAAGTTTGTCTCTAAACAGGCCAAGTCTTCCTGCTTACCTCAAACTGCCACTTGGATGTGCTGAAGATCATTTTGGATTTATGAAACATGCCCATACAGAGATGTCTGAGCTGTCTAAGGTCTGATCTGGTTGATGTGACAGCCTCTTGGCAAAGCCATACACCAACAAGATCAGCCTTCTGATAAGCACAACCAGTGCTGTGCATTGCCATACGTGCATAACCCTGCAGGGCAAGGGAATATTGATATATTGCATCTATTGCCAGGCCACCACATGCTGACGCTCCAGCATGATGGACAGATGTGACATCCCAGGAGTCTACAGTACACAAAGCTCCACAGGGCTATAAAATGCTTAGGCTTGATACATACCTCCTCTTTTCTTGCCAGAGTTCATTTTCCTTGCTTTTCAGAGATGGCGTACTGTCCTGCTCCCAGAGCAGCTTTTTCTGCCTTGTAACTTCTTTTTGTTTGCCTTCTTCTGGAGAGCTGTTAGAATTAGCTGAGTTCTAGAAGACAGAAGAAGGAACAAGGAGTTCCCTTTGAATCTGGCATGGGAAAAGTACAGGTAGCCCCTAGATACCTTGTTTTGACACACCTTATTATCAAAAAGAACATTACACATTTATACTGTGGAACCATTTGAATCTGGTAAGGCTAACTCTGGATTTAATTAAGACTTTTGCTGAAAAAATCAACTAATCGGACTAAACTGAACACAAAAAAAAGTAAGGCACTAACCAATTTTTGGCAGAAATCCTTGAATTACTTTGACAGTCTAAACAGTCTCCCATTGGACTTGCAAAGACTTTGTGAGTGACCTCAGCTTGTTGCCTCTGCCTAGGGGCGAAGCATTTGCTCATATGCACTGGGCATCCTCAAAGGACAACAACCAGTTGTCCAAAATGGTACTGGAGTGGTTCATATCTGACTTGTGGAGCTTGACTAAGACATGGCATAAGATCCTTCACTCTGGGTGCAGGCAGTACCCTGACTGTGGCATAAGAAATTCCACACAGAAAGTTATTTCTACACAGACGTGTGGAAAATAGGGCCTGGCTTATGCCCTTGCACAGGGATGAGTGATAAGCAGGTGCAGGAAGGGGAAGAGGAAACCAAATGGTACAGTACTCCTAATCCTGAAGTTAAACAGAAGGTGGCAGATGACTGGGCATAGATGCCTTAGGCAGGAGCAAATTATGTCTGGAAATCCCACATTTAGTATACTGTGATCTCGCCTGAGGTGTCATTCTCTGATCTCTAAAAAGCAAAAACTTATTAAGTAGATGCTAGATGCATTTAATTAAAGATTCTCTCCTGCATGAATAAAAAAAAAAACCATAGGGATTGAACATTCACCTCTGTTTTGCTGCTTTCTAGGAGGGATGATGGGAGAGAAAAGAAGGAAAACTGGGTAGGCAGTATTCAGTCTCAGCTGAGATATGCTTAAAGCACTATCTTACACTCAAGATTTTGGATTCAGGGAAATCACTTAAGATTTTTTTGGCCTTGAGAAGGTAGTTAAACAGAAAGAGATGTTTTTTCATGGCACCAGTTAAAGAAGAGAAGCAGCTGTACCACTCTCTGCTTTAGTTGAAAATGGGACGATAGCAGTTTGCTTGGGAATATTGTTCTTCAGTTGTGCAAATACACAAGTTACAGAGTTCTGAGGAATCATCAGTTACAGAAAGGACTAGGGAATATCCTTACTCTTACTGCTCCCAGACTTTGATAGCCTTTCGCAAAGGATTAAACTTTGCACTGAAGATGGCTTAGCCTTTACTGCCTTATTACTCCATGAGAAACTCACCACTGTCTTATTTCCGTCAGTGGTAGAGGACGAAGAGGAGAGGAGCTCAGCAGAGTTTGAAGAAACAATGAATGGAACTACAGTATCCTCAATTATCTTGCGTTCCTAAAGAAAGAGGATCAGGAGGCATAGGGAGTTAAAAAGGCAGAATGTACACTACGAGCTTATGAAGCAGAAGCATAAGGTTTGGCTATATGCCATATTTAGATGGCTAGGTAAGGACTTGTGGTACCAAGAATAATGGTAACACCTCAATTTTTAATTTGCTTCAAGGTTTTGCACTTCCTTTCCTTTCACCATTACCATCTTTGACATGGAATTTCCAAAACTGGAAAGATTATTTCACTTGGGATGGCACCACTGTTTCACACAGCACCAGTCTATTAATTTAATATAAAAATAGGAAATTACCCTTGGTACATGAGAAACTTATTCTGAAAGTTGAAAAAAAATTTCTTTTCCAGATCACAAGTATGTTTCTCAAGCATAGATGATAAAACATCAATTTGCATAATGTACTAGACAAACTGAAAACATTAATATTTTCCAATTTCTTCCAGTAGTGACTCACGAACAGCAGAAGAAAACCACTGTCTTGTATATTGTTAATATTCTACAACTGCATGCTTTGAACACCTCCTCTGGATTTTTTTTTTTTTTAATGTAAAAAAAATGGCCAGTTACAAAATATCTACATGATCAAGCCCAAGGCAGACAACAATTTCATCTGAAGTTCCACCAAGTCGAGGCACCAAGTATATGCCAAAGCACACAAGGCTCTGCCCCGGGGGGGAAGTCTGAGTGTGCCCAGACACACCTGCCCTGACTCACCCAGACTTCCACAGCAAATAGACATCTCCACCTACGCAGAGGTTCTGGAGATACCTGTCCAAATGTTTAAGTATTTTTTTCTCACCATCTATGGCACTGTTTAAGAGATGCCATCCTCCTGAGAAGTTAGCCTTGAGAAGTCTTTTCATTAATTAATCTAGGGATAGGATTTGTTTTTTTGTTACATAAGTGGGTGCTTTTAAATACAAAAAAAAAGTCAACAAACAACCTCCTCCTCAGAGTCTTATACCTCCTCATAGTATCGACGCTCCTCCTCTTCAACTTCTCTCTGGGCCTTTTCCCATTCCTCTTTCAGCTTGTCCTGCTCCTTCTGATACTTCTCCTGTGCATGAATACAAATGCAGGTAAATTCAGAGAATTATGTATTAGAAGTAAATTCTGTATTATCTCCATAGTGAAAATGAACCTGTCAAGACTGGTTTTATCAGAAATAGGATGAAATAGGAAGGTAAAAATTTGAAACATCCATGGGTACCAAAAAAAAGCTTCTTTTTCCACTCTTCCTACTTGTTTCTAGCACTTAAATTTAACATCTTCCAACTACAAGGAACATTACAGAAGTTTGTTAGAATTTTAAAAATCTTTGGTCAGAAATTAAATCTATGCTCAATAATTTGAAGAATCCCTTGTTTATCATACAGGATTAAGTTTCAAAAAAAGTATTGCACACCCCAAAACACTGAGACATGGATTTTACATTAAAAACTTCAGCAAAGTAGTATATAAACAAGCAGGTTTTGCAGATACTAGTACTAATTTAAGAGAGATGCCAATAAAATTTAATGAGTAATGAATATCTGTGCGAGTTTAAAAGATAAATGAATAGTGTGCAAAGGTTTGAAAAAAGTAAGCTTCTAATCAGCTATGTAGCTTACTTTCTTCCTTGATGGAATGATTTCTTGAAAATTATTTTCACACAATTCTGCATGAAAACTTATCTCAAAGAGATGTTTAAAATTGTCTGCTAGAACAGAATATGGAGAATATGGAGAAGAATGGTGACTTCCATTTTCCCTTTACACCAGTTCCAAGTTCTGTTCAAATTAGAAACAATATCTGCCTAATCCAGAAGAGATGCATGTACTATTGAGAGAACACCCCCACATGCCAGAAAAATTATTATAAGAATTTTACAGCATTTTAAGAGGAAACAACAATATTAGCTAAAAGAAAATAATCTCAAGAAAGCTGTAGAGACACGCAAGTCCTCCATCCTTTGACAGTTTGCTCTTCTGTTTTGTGGAAGAAAGATATGATTTCTTTGGGAACAAACCTAATCATAGTTTCAAAAGACATTGCTGACTGACTGGGAAATTCAAATTTTCAGGGCCACTGCACTTCTTCCAACTAGGACACAAACCCAGTACTTTTAGAGCTTACCATACCACTAGGTAAAACTAGTGGTTGTCTTGAGGATGTTTCCCTCCCTCACAAAAAAACCCCCAACCCAAGTCCTTTCATGTCCAGATTTAGCTTGATGTTTTCCAAGGAGAATCTGTGAACAAAGCAGAAGTCTACAAAAATCTATTAAGACCATAATTTTAAAGAAGAGTTGCCTAGGCATCAGGGTCAGCAAATTGTCAGTCTTGACAAGGAGGCTCCAAGTAATTAAGTGACTTGCAGTCTATGCTAAAATACTTTAAACATAATTGAGGACCAACACACTTAATTTAACTCTGCACTGGAATGCAGGACTGACTACTTTTTGTCTTTCCATGAAGTGGGGAAGGGAGACATGAGAGTGCCTAAACCACAGACAACATGTATGTATGCTCACTTGATCACTCATCTGCCACAGAATTCATTCAAGCATCCACAGAGGACACAGAGAAGTGTTCATTAAATGCCCAACTTTGGTCCAAAGGGACAACTCAACAGCTGAATGACACAGTGGAAGACTTATAGTTTCTTCCCTACCTGAAGCAAGCGTTCTTGCTCATGTTGCCATCTTTCCTGGCGCTTTCGCTCTTCTTCTGGATCCCAGGACCAAAAATTGAAACGCTTACATGAAAGAAAACCAATCTATTAGACTGTGACACTACACTTTACAAGGCCACCAGAGAAAGCTGCACTTTGCCTGACCTAGCCCTTCTGATGAAGTTACAATGGGACATTGAGAACGAGATAGTGGTTCTCTCAGTTAGCAGACAATATTCTTAGCTTCACTAACACTTGGGATTGCCCACCGGTATCCAAATGATAAAAACAATAATTTGGATTGCAAAGAAAGGCTCAGGAAACTTCAACTGGAGGGGAAAAAAGGAAAATTATCTTAAAGAAAGCTCTAAGCAGCACTGAACAGAGCCCCTTGAGAGCACTCAAATTTAAAGAACATACCAATTTTGTTTCTCTATAATCTTCTGTGCAACATGAAAAGCAATTTTATGTTGTAAAAAACATTCTCTCATTTTAGATGTCTGCTAGTATAACAGCCTATAGCCTTGCTTGGGATTTTTATCCATAATGAAATAAAACCTCAAGCTTCATTAAGGATTCTATTATTATTCTATGATACATTTTAAATCCTTATAATCAAGGGCAATTTTAGACACTTGCTGTCATATCCCTTTCCATTAAGAGTAGAATATGAATCTGATAGGAAGAGATTATGTCTATTTTTATGTGACAAACAGAATATGAAATACTGTGTACTTCAGAGTAGGATTTGTGGTATGTTAGGTTCTTTCATTTTCATTGAGAGGACAGTAGAATTGTGGAGTCCTTTAATTTCTATGCATTTAAAACAGAATGAATAATTTACAATTACATATTATTTAAAGATTGCGATCTTTTAGTGGCTCCAGATACTGAGTACTGTATAACTACTATTCTCTCCAGAGAAGACGAGAATGTATGAATTTCAGATTCAGACTATGCCTTGACCTGGGTTGTACTTTTTCCTCTCACATGTCCATGAGAAAAAAATTCTCATTCTGATTTATGAATGTTACAGGACAGTTTGCACAAAAAATTAATTTCTGCTAAACACAAATCTCTAAAACAAATAATGGTGCAAAACAGGTACTCACATTTGATTTGTCACCACTATCAGACTCAGCTATTAAAAAAAAACAGAACAAGGAAAGATTAAATCTAACATAGCAAAATGTGCTTAGCCTGCAATTAAATCTACATCATATCTGTATAAGAAAGCTTCTTGTTAGTTTCCTATTTGCTCCCACAACCAAATGCAAGAATGAATTGCAAGCAAATAAATCAGAAAACCAGATTACACCCATCACCAACAAAACTACTTTTTATCTGGGTATAGAGGAGCACAATATTAACTACCAGGTTCTATTCTACCACAGCTAATGCCATCTACTTCTGGCCACAGATGTTAGCAGTGTTCAAACACTGAGTGTTACCTACCTTGATCTACTTTTCCCTTCGTGATTCAGTGCAAGGAAGGAAAAAGTACAGCAAAGCTAAAAGAATGGGACTACACTACTGAAGAGCCACAGTTACGAAGAGAACCATTGCCATTTTCTATCCAAATGTCTTTGAAAATTAGGCTGATTTAAAGAAATTAAGAAAAAGGTATTTATAGGCAAGGGATTTCTTTTGGGTGCCTGAGAACAGAGCATCACAACAATGTGCAACCCAACAGCTCTTTGTCAACTGTGCAGCAGGAATAGATACTTTCTACGAAAGCGAGAGGTAGAACAAGTCCCCGTGATCATCAGTCTTCACCCCAGCCCCACGTCTGAAGACACCTACGACTGGAGGCAGCAGAAGGGCTGAAGTTGGTCCTTGCGCCGCATTTACCTGACTGTGAGAAAAACTGTGAGCGCCGCCAGTTGTTGCGAACCCTAAGCGGAACCGCGGCCCCGCGGGGCGGCTCTGCAGGCAACGGCACGGAGACAAAACAAGAAACAGTGCGGTCAAAAAGCGATGACAGACTCTGAGACCTGAGCCACCTTGGCCACAAGAGGGATTTTGACTACAGTCGCTCTGGCCCAGTCAGCTCCTGCTAGTTTACAAAGGACCTGAAGATCACATGTATTTACTGTCTGTATTTAAATGCTACTTTTGCAACATGGCACCCGAATTTACATGAGAGTTCTAACACACTAATGCTACTCAAGGGCAGCCACCCTTTCTAGTTTTGCATGGTGCTTGCATTCATCCCTATTGCAGATACAGGATTCTGTGATCCTTTCAGTGCTCCATGTGCTGTGAACACTAGAGTGCAGCCAAGCCTTTCAGCACCACTCAGAAAATAGGCGAGAGACGTACACTCTGTCACTTGATGTTTGGACTGACTCGTGCCTGACATAAAATGATGTTGTTCTCAAAGTCTGTTTGGGTAGCACCTCCGCACTGAAAACAAGTGAGAATTCTATTCCTATTCAGACAATCACAGAGTGGTTTGGTCCGGACTGAACCTTGAAGATTATCTATTTTCAACTACCCCCTGCCATGGAGGGGGACATTTTCCACTAGAACAGGTTGCTCAAAGCTCCATCCAACCTGGCCTTGAACACTTCCAGGAATGGGGCATCCATAACTTCTCTAGGCAACCTGTTCCAGTGCTTTGCCACATGCAGAGTAAAGAATTTCTTCCTAATATCTAACCTAAATCTACCCTCCTCCTACATTGCCTTGTAAAAAGTCCCTCTCCAATCTTTCCTCAAGGGTTTGCCTTCAGCAGTTTTAACCTCGAAAATATTGGTCTAATCAGTATATTACCTATACATAAAATAACAACTTAAGAAGTTCTTGGGGGTAAGAAAACTTTGGATGATTCTTCTTTCTTTCACAATAACTACATCTAGACATCTCTAAAATAAATATAAAATCAAACTACTAAATGTTACCAATCTCAAGCAAAACTTTGCGATGAAGGTGAGGGGAAAAAAAAAGTCGAATTCAAGGACGTGCCCAGATATTTGTATTGTTCACCTGTGAAAAGGAGCTCCACATGAGCAGACGAGTGCAGAATGCAGATCTCCAGAAAATTTTATGGTGAGATAAAACCAATTGGTAAGCCATTTTCATCTGTGAGCAGCAGTAAGTAATACTTACTGGCATAATATAGCTTTTATTGCTAGGCCAGGTAAATGCCAGATAGGTCTTTCCCTGCCCCCCCTCCACCGTGTCACATTTCTGCTGTCGTATTTAAAGGGGACAGCCAGAAGAGTCCTTTGCATCACAGGAGCCACACTACCAATATCAGTCAATGCAACTAGAAAATAACTTTTTTAGTTCCAAAATCCTCTGGGCCATTGATTAGGCACTTCACCCTGAACACCACATGCACATATTCAGCTACTGTCTGGCTGAGTTCTTCAAATGCTTTTTGCTCACCTTGTAGAAAAGAATTATGCAGAGTAACTTGGCTGGTTTCTGGCAGTTTCTTTAAAAACGGCAACACTATACTCCCCTTTTGTTCCAGGGCTTTTGCTTTCATCACCTGTTCAGACATTTGGGAGTAGAAAACAGCTTTTAAAAAACAACAGGCTCAAGGGTTAATTTAAACCCTTTCTACTTATTTTCTGAATTAACATTATCAAAGATGAAGCCTCTAGCTCCAGAATTACAATATGGAGTTGCAATACTGATGTCCTGCAAGTAACTGGTAGCTGTTTGCTGTTGACATTCACACTGCCCTGCACACCAAGGCTGATCCTCTAACAACATCTGACTAACCAACATCTAACTTACCTGGCAGAGCAGTACGGTCATGGCCATTTCTTCCCTCTGCCACTACCTGCACTTGTTCAGCACTTCAAGAGGGTAAGCTCCACTGTCTTACACCTTCTGGATACACTGTCCCCCTAACAGGGAGTGGGACTGGGGTTTGTAGGTTTAGTTCTCATTTCTGGTCCAGCCAGTTTCCAGTTTTACAGGTTCCAATGCTACAAGCAGACACTGTGGAGTTCCTTTTGAGGGGGAACTCTGGTGACCACAGGATGTGGCAACAGAAACCATCCTCCAGGGTCATTCCTTGGCAGATTGTTTTGAATGAACTCTACAAGTGACATTAAGTGGAGAAAAATACCAATGTGCACAATAAGCATTTCCATGCGAGATCCTTCCCCTTTTTTGTTTTGTTTTGTACTCCCTGTCTTACCCATACATACCTCTGGTGTAGGAGGGAGCTCTGCTTCCTTGTGCTGTTCCATTTCAGCTTTTTTCACATCTTTGTTGCTTGAAGCAGCTTCCTCTGAAGGGATAGGACTGGGAAGAAATTCTAATCTCTTCACAACAGGGCTGGCACAAGCTGCAGTTGACTTGAATTGCTTCTGATCTGAACCTAATTCATACATATAAGAGATAATATTGCAAGGTTAAGACACTTTTTGAAATAAAATGTAGGCCTATTTCTTACAGTCCAATTTCTTACTGGATATACTGTGAGCCCATTTACAGCCTGTTTTGAATAAACAATCTTCTTTCTTCAATACAGGCAAAATTAACCTCTCACAGAAGACAAGGTTTTAAGAGTGAAACTCATCTGTCAAAATGTAGGTGCTTACATTTAGGCATCATGGAACACCCTTCATGGTCAATAAAAAGAGAAGTAGTCCTTGGGAAAGGAGTCACACAAACTATTTCAGACACCTCTCTTTGGCTGAGATGAGCTGTAGCCTACAATGTACCTTCTGAGCTAAGATCTCTTTACTGAAGTTGTTTGATGAGATGCTATCCTGAGACGCTACATGGACAAGTAGCTGTACCACATTGAATATGATCTCACTGTCAGCACTAGAGGATATTTTAACTTGCCTATTTCCACTAAATCACATCAGTTAAGCATCGGACAGCAAACAACTGTGCTAACAGGAAGTTTTAGACTGAAATAACCTTGTTGTCATTCAATTCTTAAAAAAACGCAAGCTGATGCTGGGTTATGGGAGAAGGGACCATGAGCACATAAGTCTACTGCAGAGGGCTGTGACACCTAAACAGCTGATACCACCATTGGAAGCAGAGCAGTTGCCAGCATACCAGGACTGCATAAGCACCCAGATATCTCTCCAACCTCCTAAAGCATAAGTTTCAGTTCCTGCCCCCTTATCAACCACAGCAGCAGAGGCAGCTTCTGAGTGTACTTTTGACAGGCTAGGAAAGTCAGCTAAGAAAGTGATAAACCCTAAGGCTCCACCCAGAACCTGCACATAAGCAGAGACAAGAGCTGCTCCTGCTGCCAGGCAGATGCACCCTGCATTGGACTAGTTTCCACACCATTAGAGGCATAGGGGCCACAGAACCCCTAATAACTCAGCTGTGATAATTTCCCTGCAGGGAGAAATTAGCACCTTCACACCCAGACTGAGGCATCGTCTCTGCTAATGGGTCACACTGGACTGCCATAATAGGCAGCTGCAACACCTAGACAATCGAAGACTCCAAAAATATCCCATGGCTCACAGAGTTAAATCACCCATTGTGAAACTTCCTGCCATGTGGGAGGTACTGGACATTCCCACCTGAATTTGAGCTTATATAACCTTAGGGTTTTGGGACTTCTGGTACCACTCATGGGATCGAGAGGAGGACCAGAACTCCAACAGGACTGCCACTAACACTCTCGACAACACTGCGATCATTACCTCAACAGAACTGCCACCACCACCTGGACCAACAGGTTTCGTTTCCTTTTACTTTGGACCCAGGGGGGCCACAGGGTGCTCAGCACAGGGGCCAACGAACGCTCTGCTGTTCTTGTCCCAGGGGGGTGGGTTATACATCTGTTTTTGTGGGTTAAAACCAGTTTTTTCTCTGTACCACTACATCTGTTGTAATTTATTTTTAGTAAATTGTAACTCTGATTTATAATCTCTCTCGAGTTGGGTTTGTTTCTCCTGCCTGTTTATTTTTAAACCAGCACAGCATGGAATTATCAAGCTTGTACTGAACAGCGGAGGATGTTGCTTACTCTAGAAGAAGTTCACACAGTTTGGACCACATCTATCTCTCCAAAACAGACATAATAAAAACCTCTTGTTACTTTACCATTTCAATTTTTGCAATTCTATTTCAATTTTCCTTTCCAGCCAGTATTAAACTTTGCTGTCAATGCTTAATGTTTGGCATTTCTCACATCTGTGGAGCTGGAGACAAAGTAGCTTTATGATTTGTAGACAACACCAGCTTATCACTGTTGACTCTTGAGAGGAGAATCTCTTTGGTTCATCACAAGACTGCACTTTCTACACTACCTTCCAAGTGCAATTCAAGATTGTTACCCTATGTACTTTGGCATCTACTAGCTGAAGTAATTAAGTCAGCTAATGAGTCCTTGTTAACAGGGGAATGAGCCCTTGTTAATCTTTGGAGAATGGTACTTCATCAATGTTCAAGGGCAAAGCTCAATTGTTTAAGTCACATTTATCCTCAATAAACAGGAGCATTATGCTTACATACAAATTACAGCCCAAGATCTCATTTAAATATATATTAATTAAATACTTGATATAGTACTTTTTACTTCCCATGCCAAGCTGAACTTTGATAGACCTATTTTAAAAAATGAACCAAAAAAAAAAAAAAAAAAAAAAAAAAAAAAAAAAAAAAAAAAAAAAAAAAAAAAAAAAAAAAAAAAAAAAGACCATGAACTTAGTACGGTAGCAGACAGCAGATAAAGTGCCTATTCAAAGAAAATGTTTCAGAAACACATTTTTGAGGAAAACAGATTAAAATTCTACCAGAAAATTCCTTTCCCCAGATTAGGAATCATGCATAAAGGCTTTAAAGCAGAAAACTGTGAGTTTGCACAGTACTGTTCATTTAAAGCCCCTATGATGACTAAAGTGCCCCTTCTTACTCTTTTGCTCCATTTCTTAATGTCTTGGGAGGGGTGAGGGAAGTGTTAAACAGAAGCTATTACTGACTGATAGCTTCTACCCTTGTTGCTTTCTAGTTACAGCGCACTGTGGCATTGGCTTTTCACTGGCACAAACAGCAAAGTGGGCAACTTGCACCCCGAGTTGTGCACACCCCGAGTTGTGCAGTCAGGTGTGCCATTTCAACCACAGAATGACAGAACAGCTCAGGCTGGAAGGGGCCTTAACAGACAATCTACTCTCACCTTTCAAGGGAAAGGGAGCCTAGAGATTGTCTAGCACCCTGTCCAGCTGCACCTGAAAAAGCTCCTGCCACGGGGACTCTACCACGTCCCTTGGGAGGTTACTGGAGTGAATGACTGCTCTGGCTGCATGCAATTTCATTTTATGTCGAGATTCCTGACATCTGCAGCACACCCACCTGGGGACGGGCACACTGAGCAAGCAGGGGTTGCACCGTTGCGGCTGGGATCGGGCTGTGGGCTGGCAGCTCCATCCGCTTCCACTGGGGAGGCCTGGAGAGAGGAACACAGCACAGACAGAGTAAGCGCAGTGGAAATAAAAGCATGTGCTAATTCCTCAAGGCAATGCTTGCTGCTCCTTTGTAGTGGGTTCTAACTGGATTGGTTTGGAGCTCAGCAGGGCACTGGGGAGTACGTTTCAGAGCAGTATGTGCCGGTCGGGTGTTGAATCACTGGGCTTTAATCTCTTTTTCAAATCGCTCATCATCAGCCATTAATGTGGTTGGTTTGGAATAGCTCCTACAAGCTTTTAAAATTGTAGTGTATCTTGGATTGTGCTAGCTGGAGATAAGCATACATTTCACCCCTAGTTTCCCCTTCCACAGTAACACAAAAATGTATGTATTAGTGAATACATAGCACATACTAGGGTTTGTAAAGTGGCAAAGTAATTAAATACTTCCTCTATTTCACGGTTGTCTAAACAATCTGTTATCTGAAGGGAAAAGCCAGAGCTGGTATTAAAGGTAATGAAATACTTGAAACACTACTAAGAGAGGACTGAAAAAATATGGTGAGACCATATCAAGCCAATAATCCAAACGCCTTTGAAAAGCAAGCTTCCTGACCCAGGGCAGGGCTGTTGCAGAGTTAAAAGCACACTGTCAAAACAAGGGTAACACTTCAGCTGATCTATTCAGCAGCTTCCACCACACAACCATTTTTTCCAGCAGGCAAAGAAAGAAAAATATGCAGCAAATCAATCAGCCACTTCCCAGTACTTCTAAAACTGAGAAGACCTAGAAAATGGCACATTCAACAGAGGAAAATAAAAAAGCAGACTACTTTTAGAAATAAAAAGTAACATATTTCAGAAGTAGTCCGTTGTAGACTCTCTTTCCTGTCCTCTTTCTACCACTTCATCTTATTGACAGATGCAAAGGAGGAAATCTGATGACATTTTCTCTTTTCTGCAGGCAGGAATCAGACTTTAACCCTCTGCACCGATCATGTTTCCAACCCCTGCAGGCCCACATGAGCCTGTGGCCCTTTATCCAAATATGCCCCATGAAAAGCAGACCTGAGGTCCCACAGCTCAGTCACTGAGAATATCTACTGGCAGTGCCAACAGGATGGCAACACCTGGAGATGCACCACAAAGCTCCAGGGAATTTTGCTGCTGGCAGAGCTTACAAATCCCTGCCTCTCCTCTCTGGAGGGAGACATGCTCTGAAGAGGGGCAGAGAACACGTCTGGGATGACACCCTGCAAAGAAATGGTGTGGACTGGTGTGGGGCCGGGGCCAGGGCCAGCAACCTGGTCAAGCCCAGCAGGAATTCAGCAGTGCTGGGAAACAGAAGGAGCCTGCAGCTGCCAAGGGCTGTGTTGCCACCTCTCAGCAGGACAGGCACCACAACACAGCCATGAGTCTCTAGAAGCAGCAGCATGTCTCTTCCAGCACTTGCTGGAGCTGGCAGCCTGCCAACCTCCCCATTGCCTGGTGTTTTCCAACATACCCTCACCTCTGCCCACCCTCACCCTCTGCCACAGGCAAGACACGGAGACACATCCCCCACCTGTCTAAAAGCAGTTCTCAAACTGGACGAGGCAGATTGAGAAACACAGTCTCCAAAAAGGTAACATGGAAGTTTCAGGACCTCCTCTCCACCATGTCCATCTGTGAATGCATCTACACCAAGAGCAAACAAAGCACAGACCTCTCCCTCCATGTTGCTCACACTCCAAAGAGGGACAGCCACTGGAGACGAGGCACAGGTTAAAATACAGGCCCCAGAGAAATGCTCCAATGACTGCAAGTCTTGTGCCCCAGAGGTTTGCCTCTTGCCACCTAGCTGCTCTTTTCTCTTATAACCCACCTTGCCTTCCCCCAGTCCATCTTGACACCAGCCTGTGTTTCACTGAGAGCTTTACACTAAAAGCCCCAGCAGAACACTACTGCAACTAAACAAAATTTCTCCTTCAGCCTCAGCCTCTGGCTCCAGATACAACAGCAGCCAATGGAGAAACTACTGGAAATTCTTCCCAACCTTGCTCAATGCAGAAACAAGTATCTTTTTTCTGCATGAGGACAGCCAGGCAAGTGTAACAGGCTGGCCAGAATAGGTCACCCCAACTCCGTCCTCAGAGGTTTTCAAGACTCAAATGATCAAGCCCTTAGCAGCCTGTTCTGATCTCATGCCTGATCCTGCTTTGCGCAGTAGACTCAGCTAGAGACCTACAACCTGAATTATTACATATCATTCTAAAACCTACAAAACTTTATTAAACCTAAACAAATGGCTATTAGATCTCAGGATTTGCCCTTAACAAGGTAGATTTCACCTGGAAAAACAAGAGGCTCCAAACCATATGCCCTTCCAAAGAAACTGTTGCAAATCTCAATTAACAATGTTTAGATGGTTATTATTTTTGGTAAAACAATGGAATTAACCCTCCATCCTCAAAAAGCAACTTTTCAAATTGAAAAATTGAAATAAATAAAGAAATTCAACTTTAATTTCAACCTTGGAGGCTTTAAAGCCATACGTAGTAATAACCACAGGCCAATAGACAAAGTATTAAAGTGTTACATACACCCAGGAAGGGCAACTGCTGATGTCAGCTGGAGCTGGGGAAAGAGCACAGCCACACTGGCCTCTCAGCAGGGTTAAGATGCTCAGTGAATGCTGAGATGACATGCATGATGCACAGACGTGATGCACTTTTATCACCTCTGGGCCTAGAGTCACCTCAGGAACCTAAACGTGGTGCTGTCATGTAGCTATCCTGCAAAAGTGTACTAACTAAATCTACCCACAACCTATACTCAGGAGGTTGAACCAAGTATAGACATAAATGTTATTTATAGAAAAAAGAAAGAGCTACTACTTGCTGCAGGAAAATTGATTTTTACAATGGCATGCTGCAGAAGTTCTGTTCCTGCTCACGAGACTTGACTCTTTCTCCTCCCTCTGGTAAGCAATTAAATGCTAGTCACATACAGCTAAAAATATAAAACTGATTAGTAAGTAATTTATAAAACAATTAAGTCAACTTCACTGGGGAACTCTCTCATTTCCACTAAATCTAATTCTATTTATAATACCAAGTTAAAGTAATGTTATCTAGTATTTTATCCACAGGTATATGATACACTTAAAAAAATTCTTGTGCTATTACAGTTGATAAAATATCTTTACTACCACAGATTATCACCCTTCACATTTCATAAATATTTTGTAATTAAATGATGATATCACTGAACATGATAAAAAGGCATACAAGCATTTTATTATACCTAAGGGGATCATATTTTGATGTTGACACTGAAAAACTGGATAACTTGGTGAGTGATGTTTCTGAGGTAATAGAGAGCAGCTCTCATGCTTTGGGATGAAGGACTCACATGGACTCTCAGCACCTCTCTGCCGCAGCCATATGTGTTTGCGTGGGCAGAGGTCTCACTCCGCAGGGTGGCAGGGCCATTCCACACCTTGGCTCTGTCGCAGATGCCTCTGAGGGAAGGTCATACAACACCTGCTTGTCCACCACCACAGGCAATGAAGCCTTCAAGGGAAGTAGGAAAAACCTTGGTGTGTAGGGGCTGCGATTATCTCTGCCCACTGACCCAGGCTGGTGTGAGGACTCTGTCCTATATTAACTCCTGAAAACCGGAGATTGCTGTCTACTTGGATCAGTGTTTTCAGTACCCTGTGCATCTAGCTACCCAGGAGTTTCCTGGTAGCTTTGCCATTTACAATTTAGAAGGCTTAGTCAATGATGGAAAATTAAATATCACAGTTGCAGTTGTGGTTATGAGCACATCAGTAAGAGAGGACAAAGCAACACCTGGGTTCAGCTAAACAAGGTATCCATTTAACAGACACAAGCACAACTGCACATATAGTGTTACCAAACACATATTAGGCATGAAAATAAATTAGTTCAGTCTGTGACAGATAGGATTTTTATCACATAAACTAGGATATCAGTCCAAGTATTTCTTTAATGAAGATCATACAAGTCAGAAATAGCCATATTGCCTACTGTTGTGGCAGAATCATACACCCTTACGAAACCCTAAAAATACAGTAATCAGAACACCTAACACATATAATATCACAACTTCTACAAGAATACAAACTCCAAAGGAAGTTACAGTAGAACTTTATTAGCCCTTATTGCAAATTAAATCGAAACATAGCTCGGTTAACATTGCTTGCACACAAAAACACGTGAAATATTGTTACTGTACTTTCTATGAAAACATGACAAAGTAAGTTGTCTGGAAAGAGTGAGAATGCAGAGATATCAAGAAGAAGCAGGTTAGAACTACAATTTAAATTCTGTAAAATCATTCAGGAATGAAATTGGTTGTGGTATCAATAGCCACATGTAAAAATTGCCTGACACATCTTTTGAACTTCTGTGGTTCGAATTCTGCACGTATCATCGACTTTACAATTTTCATACGATGATTTCTTCATCAAAATTAGTGTTTTCAGTTGTTGTGAGTAGTAGTGGTGGCATGACTTTGGCCTGCGACAACTAAGTTTCTTGCATCCTATGCCAGTATATTACTACAGCCAGAACACTGCTCTGACAGGTTAAGCCATCTGCCAGCTATATAATGCTATACTCAGGCCAGCTATTACAACCAAAGATCAGGGTAATCAGTAACTGACAGAGAAGCCTTGAAAATGTTGCAAGAAATTGTGTGAAGTATTCCTGATAGTCATTACAGTTATTACTGCTCAACTGGGATGTAAAATAAGCTCCTGTCACTCACAGACATTGAAAAGTGCATGGCTGTCTGGCAGACAGGAGACAGGCATGTTCTATTCATAACCAAGCACTGAGCAGAGTTTCCTTCTATCTGCTTTGAAGTTTGCTGCTCTCTCTTCTCATCCTAAGCTTTTTTCCCTTCAGGTAGTCCAGCCCTCCATACACCTTTTCATGTGTGGTTCAAGGTAAAGCTGTCAATCTGGAACAGGCACACTTACTCTACGAGTGTTTCTTGTAACAAATCAAAGAACAAAGACTTGTCTTACCGGATCTGTACAAATCAGGATTTCAGCCCTGCTCTCTTGTAGCTCGGCCAACAATCCTCAACCACAAGAAAGCTTGTACTTTAATCTCGGTTCAATCAGTGGATTTTTGAAGATGAAGGAGAGTGTTACGTGGATACAGAAAAAAAGTTTATTTTGTGCCAAGCATGCAGTGAGTAGAAATGGACAAGTTTAAGCTAGCTAGGGAAAAATTAAAAGAAAGCTATCTCCTCACCATCACCACCTCACCCTGATCTTTATTTAAGTTGCTGCCTACGTTTATTATTTTTTGGTTGATCAAAGTTATAATTAGAGCTCTAACAAGTGAATAATTTCTAAATGCTCATTTTTTAAGATTGGATAAAATAAAGCGATGTTACTTAGTGACAAATTAATCTCCCTACACTAAAATCTGCACAAACATTGTTTTACAACAAAACATTTACTTTGCCAACTTCTGATTCAAAGAGCTAGAGGACAGAACTTCTCAGTGTTTGTAATGTGCATTACTGTTCTGTATACTGGAAAGAAAACACAACCTAAATGGCTGACAGGCAAGACCAGGATGAGGAGATGATTCCATGTTATTGCTGGTATTGCCACTGACTGATCAGTCTTTGAGCCTTGGCCCCAGTTTTAAAAACTGCATTAAGAGAGGTGTGCTTTACCTACCACCCCTCTTAGCATCACATCGCTCCATGAACACCAGTGGAATATTCTCATCCTGTATGTAGGCCAACTTTATCCTTTCTAGCCTTAAATCACTGGCAAAATTTCATAAGCTACTTTAAGTAAAGGTAAGTCTCTTGTAAAATTCCCAATACACTACCTATACCTAATACTCTACCTATACACTACAGATACAAGTATAGTTTCCTGATACTATTTTTCTTTACTGCCCTGCCCACCTCCTGCAGTTTTTTGCATCTCATTTCATAGTAGATGCATAGGCAGGATGCATACATATTTCCCAATCAGTCTCTGATTGCCAAACATTATTTGATTTGCATATAGATGGGGTTCTTCTTTTGTCAAAAAAGATAAGTGACACTGAGGTCTCTCCCATAGGAAATGATTCCTGCACTTCCCTAGCTCCTCAAAAACCTCAACAGTGTTAGTGTTTTCAGTGGTGCAACTTGACTGAACTTCAGGCCGAAAAAGCTGTTGAAATACAGTTGCACAGCATCTTCTCCCATTGCAGACAACGCCTGAGGGCAGCCAGACAGATTTAAAGTAGGACTACAGAGCTTCAAAGGGAAGCCTGCCAGGTGGAGAGGAGACAGGAACTAGTTCATTTGACAAATGAACTGAAACACCAGAGGAGCAGCCCTAAGAGGGATGGAGGAGGAGGAAGTGACACATAAAGAACATGAAGGGAATCAGAAGGGAAGGACGGGAATAAGGAGGGTCAAAGGTAAGGTATATATGAAGAGGAATATATATTTCATTAAATAAACTTGGGGTAGAAAATGAATTAATAAAACACAAAACTAAACCAAATCTATGAGCAACTAGAGGGGAAAAATCAAACCCTGAATCAGCATCTCTTAACAGAGGAACTATTGCCTGTGAATCTTATTCACAGCCTGGGAAGGACACAGCTAAAAAGAATTATATCAATAAAGTATACAAATAAATGTAGTGAAAGCAAGTTTTGAAATGGCTTTGAAAACATGCTTCATTTGTAGAAGTTTTCTCAAGATAAAAGAACTTCAGTAATTTCTTCCACTCCAGGCAGCTCTTCTTCATCTCAGCTGCTTTTCTATGCCTTTTTCTGTTCTCTTCTCCTTCTTTTCTAAAAATTCAGAAGGGTTAAGCATCAGACAAAACTTATAATCCTGTTTTCTTCCTGTGGGGGGTGATACAGTGGAGGTTTTCAGAAGGCTTTTTTCCTTCTAAGAATGTGTAGTTTGAAAGCCCTGCTGCTAGGGACAAAACCAAACCTCATTTTCCCTTCTGGAGGGCTGACAGTGACAGCTAGATGAAGCATCCTACCAGCAAGAGGTCATGTTTTACAGGGGGTGGGACAAGCCCACGAAGATCCTATCTTTCCTAATTTGGATTCCCAACCTTCCTAGGAGGGATTATACCTTCAGTGAGGAGTTTAGCATTTCAAGCTCTGCAGATGAGGCCGACATCGTTGTGTTGGTTGTCCAAATACTGAAGCAGAATTGGTAAAGGGAGAAGACAGAATGAAGTGACTCGAGTGTTGCAGATAAGGCCCCAGACTACTCACATCTATATCAAGCTGTCTACAGCAGTGCTGGTCTGTGTCTCAACATACACAGTGAAGAAGCCAAGCATCAGTCCCATACCTCACCTCTGTAACTTGACATCTAAGGCCTTTCCATCCACAAATCGGGGCCCTACTGTATGCTCCAATAGCTAAATTACTGCCCATGCCTTAGTCTGAGGCATTGAGACCTGGAAAATTATTAAGAAGCATCTGGGCAAAGAGAAGTAAACATCCAGAAGGAACAAAACCTGAATTCTTATTTTAGGTTGGGAAATTCCCTTCCAGCCACAGGCAGGTCTCCTCCTTTCTCTCATCATGCTCAGTGCATTCCAGCTTTTTTTCCCATGGAAGATCCCCCCCTCAAAGCAGTCTGCTCTCCTTGCTCTGTCCTGGATATGCTTAACACACATACCTTTGCTTGAAGCTGAAGTGCCAGGAGTAACTATAATGACGTGCACTGCCCAGTCACATTATTGATGGAATCATGAAGCTAGTGATATAAAATCTGTAGTTAGAGCAGAGACACTTTGTCAATAGCACCATTTGGGTGCACACTTATTCTCTCTTGAAGGCTTCATCACTGAGTGCACTCAAGCCTACAAACCAGGAGCTACTCTGCAAATGTTAAGAGTCACAAGGAATCTGAGGAGGCAAACTCTTCTGCCTCCTTTGCCAATATCACCACAAGGGCTAAGAACTGGAAGCAGAAATCAGACATACAAAAATCTGTGTTCAACTGGCCTTATCATCCTCAAAGCTGTAGAAAGGAAGTAACATCAAACAGATATGAGCATGCTCAAGAACTGACAGAGGCTTCTGTTATTGAATTTCCTCATAACTCTAATTAGGCCTGGAAATCCTAAAAAAGGAGACAGTAGCACTATCATTTGGCTACTTTTCTGATTGTCATTGTGCTTCTAATTTTCAGCAAGCTGAGGTTGTTCTCTATTCTACAAACACTCCCATTATCCGCTTTTCCATATCAGGTGTAATGCTTACCTGGATTTTCCCTCACAGCCAAATTGTTCTGACAGGGGCAGCCCCAACTCTGCCTTCCCTGCAAATCATTCACTTTTGACTCTATATCAGTTCCCTTTGACAGGATCAAGTCTGTGCTCACAGCACACCCCAGTTCCCATGATTGCTGCAGGCTCCATGGTTTGGTAGTCCGTTGCTAGAGACTGGCATTAAGCAGAGGAGTAAAACACAAACCCTTTCTCATGAATGAACAATCACGCCCCAGGACAGACCCCTGTCTGCTCCCTGTTATCCATCTGGCCACTGCTTGGATGAAATCTGAGATGAAAGAAAAAAAATTATCATACTCCCAACTCTCAACACATCTCCAATTCTCTTTGTTGTTACACAGAAAAACTTGTTGAGAATTCCCTCTCCTGTCACTTGTTTGCAACCCTTTTACATGTTTTATTTGCAATCCTGCTCTTATTTCTTGTTTTGTTTTTCCTATCTACTTTTATTACAGTTTTGTAGCATCTAGATGCCTGCTGTGATATGCTCTAGTTTTACTCCTGCCTTTTTCTCTAGGGAAGAGGGGGAGAGAAAGATGAAAAGGTAAAATTAATTTGTTTCTCTGATAAGGCAGTTAAGAAGCATGTTGGCCCCTCTGAGCATTTCAATAGCTCATCCGCTTTTCTAATATTTCTGAGAAGGGAATGAAAACCAAATGTTCAAAACTGCCAGCAGATCCACATCCTCTTCTTTGAAAATTGAAAACTGAGACTCATTATAATGGTTCACACAGTCAAGTTATGTTGCTGATCTAATCAGCTTACATTTGGAGAAGCGTGGAATAAACCTGTACCATGGCTGGGACACTAAATCAATTTCTCTCTGGCCTAGCACATTTAAAGCATGTTTATCAGCTGCATGACATTCCCCCCCCCCAAAAAAAACCAAAAAAAACCCGCAAACCAAACCAAAACATTAAAAAAAAAAAAAAAAAGAAAAGCTGGCTGGCTGCAAAAAGTGTTTTGAAGCTTACCCTCCTATTTCTCTTCCCACATACAAAAGGAAGAAGCCTTTAATTTACAAAGGATTTTGGTTTTTGTTTTTTTTCCTGGTCTGGGCACACCCTCTTGAAATAAGGCAAACATAAGCACTCGGGTATCATTAGTCAGTGACTAAATACATCATGAGACAGAAAACTGGTAAAGAAAGTAAGGCTGGTTTGTTCGTGTTGGTCTTACTGTTGGCTCTTTGTGCACACTCTGAGTGGCAGGCCTCTGTAAACTGAGCTCAACACTTGGGGGGTCCTTCTTCAACTCTACTGGGGGTCTGTCCCCTCTGGCTACTCCATCAAATTTCAGAGATCTGCTCGGCGAAGGAGTAAATATTACTGTTGTACACTCTTTATCCTTCTCTTCTGTGCCGTTGACATTTTCTCCATTCACGTTGACTTTTCCATCTACCTGCAGAACACAGTTAAATAAATATGCTGAGGCAATTAGCATTCAAAGGATTTTAGGAAATTAGGACTTCAACACGATATTACAATCATTAACACAGTCCGTGTTATCAGTGAAGGATGGAGCTAAGCACACATTTCATTCAATGGGCCAAAACAGAAGAAGACCCTATGACCTTAGGGTGGTCATAAACAAAATACAGGAACAAGGTAATAATTTTTCTGGATTTCCTGGTTTTCCACATTCCATTCTCCCAGAAACACACAGACACCCTTTGTGTGTACAGATCAAAGGATTTTTTTCAAAAATCAAAAGTTTTATGTTAAATTTAGATAAAACTGCTCGGTTTTCCATTGTTTCATGCAAGCAGGTTATGCTGATGAACTGCTTCTGTACCCCAGTGACCTCACCACAGTATTAGTAGACCGTGCTTTCTGAAGCACTGTCATGTGAAATGTGAAGGGTCAGGAGCAGCAAAATGCATCCACTTGTTTCTTTATTGTGCACAATAGGGAATCAAAGCACTAACAAATAAAACTGGGCATTCCATCCTCTCCATGAGGTGATAAAATAAATTGACTTTAGGCAACCTTCTTGAAAAGGAGAGCACAGAGAGTTTAACTACCTTTTTTCTCAGGGTCAAGCTAGCTCCTTGGTGGCCATATATTCTCACTAAGGAACCCTTAAGAAAGGAAGAAAATACAACATATGCTTTGGCTTTTTCCTCTGCACTAATACAGTTTCTTCTCGAACTTTAATACTTCATGATTCCTGAATGGAGGTGGCACGTAAAGACTTCCTTCAGTTTGGATGGCTGTTTATAGAAGTATACAGGAAAAAAGTCTTGCTAAAAGAACTCACTGGCCATTCACCATAAGAGGACCCAGGTGGAGAGAGTCCAGGAGAGGACCAAGTATCAGTACCACCATATTGTTCCTGCCTAGCTACAGCACAGATGTTTATAGGCTTGCGAGGAGGGCTTTGTTACTCTGTGCACAGCGATCCTTACCTACTTATTGAGTAAACAGCTTGGATACCTCAAGAGTGACACTCCAGTTGGGTATAGACCATTAGTACCAAGTTGAGGGCACGCTCCTCTCATTGACTTCTTATACTTGTGCATCCAGAGGCTTGTTCTCTATGAGCATAATTAAGGGGCCATCTCCATGTTGATGTGTGGGGAGGTGAAGGCAGTAGCACCTTGTGAAATCAGCCCCACAAGCTGTTTTACCCCTTCTGACTGTTTTTCAGATGAAAAGGTTCCCTTCCTTTCCTCACTTATTCACTTAACACAGTACCTCTCTGTGGGTTTATTTCCAAACAGAAGAGTGAGCAGACACTGAGCCCCAAGTCTTCTGGAACTGTGTGTTGGATTATCTGCTAGAAAGGCAGGTTATGAAAGATCACAGAAATAAAAAAGCCAGGAAAACACTGGCAGGCCACACCATCCATTTCAGTGTCTCTGTTTAGACTAAGACATTTCTTTATTTATATTAAGGAGGAAAACCAAATGGTGAATGATCAGGACAGATGCCCTGGCTGCAGAGTTAAACAAACATACTTCTTTCCCTCTGATCTGGAGGAAGTCAACACATTGTCACCAGAGCCAAGAATCATTGACAGACTGGTGTTTCAAGGGAAAATAATGCTGCAGTTATATGTGCTAGGGAGAAATTCCTACTGAGACAAATCACATTCTTCCACATCATGTGAACAAGATCCAGACAGATTTTTAGTGGTGGCTGGTGGGGGGTAGAAGCATCAATGGATTAGTTTCTCCCCACTTATGTGAATTATATATGCAATAACATGACAGTGATACACAAACGTATCTTGGTATTCTGAAGAAAAAAGTGTCAAGGATCAGAAAAAAACCCAAAGATCCAAGATTTACTGATGTCTAAAAGGTAAACTCCAGGGGCATACCAACTGAGGTACAGGAGAAACAGGAATTACCAGTTTCACATTTCAACTAGGAAACATGGTGGTGGTGGGGTGTGGTTTCCACAAGAGGAGAGACAGACTTCAATAAATTATACATCACATTTTTTTTGCTATGTATAAAAAGCTGATTTTTTAAAAGCTTATTTTTTAAAAAGTAAACAACTTGAATACACATGGTAGCAATGCTACTGGGCTTCAGGGACCCCTGAATACCACTATCAAAGTATCAGCAATGGCAGACACAAGGGAACCCAAATTCTACAGGGAGCACCCATCCAAATATGCTGCTCATAACATGACTACCCAATGAGACTTGGGTAAACTCCAATTTTGGTACAGGCACTGTGAACAGCAGATCTTTTCAAACATGACTTATTGTCTGTTCTAACACATCCTAGACCTTTGCTTTCTCCATCACTGGTTCAGTATCTTAAGCCAATTCTCCACAACTGCCCAGTCCAAAGATATGCTCCTCACATTCCATATCCTGGCTTCAGTTTCTTCTCCTATCCTCTTATCCCACAAATCTCATAGCTGGCTCCTCATTCCCAGAAGCCCTGCTTTCATTCAAGTTCTCACTTCTTTTATTCCCATAATTTTGGCACAGTTCTTGCAATCCAGTGCAGCCACTCCCCTTCTCTCACCATCAGCCTCCAGTTACTTTGCTGCCCTAGTATCAATCTGTTTCCCTAAACCTATATGGAAAACCTAAATCCTCTCTTTACATCAATGAAGCAGCTCTCCCCATTCATCCCTGGTGAGAAGCACGTTTAAGACAGAGTATCTTTGGGAAGCTGGCTCTTGACTATACAGGAGTAGGGACACTTTGCACTGAATACAGGCACACTTCAGCGTTCCCAAGACTTGGCTGAAAGGGACACACTTGTACGAGTATGGCAAAAATCAGATCGGAGATGCAAAAGTCAGTTCAGATCTTGCTTCAAAAGTCAGTGCCTCCACACTCCCTGCCCCTTACATATTGTTTAGAAACAGAAAACATGACCACATGCTCTCTTACAAACTCTGAGAAAATGGTTTGCTTTTTTCTTGAAGTCCCCCTTTCCCCAACCCAATTAAGTCTGAGGAAACATGACCAGTGCAGTCTAAACAGGTCAAGTTTCCAAGCAGACTGGTAACCAAGAAGAGATCACTGAACCTGGCAGCACAGATCACAAAGCTGAGTTTTGTAATATCGGAGTGCTGCAACTATTTTCTATTTAATTATACTAAACATTCATATGTTCAGATGATTTAATTAGGATCTCTGCCTCCTGATGGACTTGGGGGAGTGTGATGTATCCTACCTTAAAATTCTTTAAAACTTCCTGTGTATTTTTGGGTTGTGAGTAAGGCTTGGGTGTCAGCATAGGCACAGCCTTGGTGGTGCTTTTGGTGGGAGATGTGCGTCCTGCCGAACCACTGGGCTCTAGTTCAGTGGTGGGAACAATGGTTGCTTCAATGGTGGCAGTGAATTTTGGAGCAGGAAGTGACTGTTGCCTTAAATATCTCAGAGGATTTGGGTCTTTCAGTGGGGAATTTGGCTCCACTGAATGGCTTCTTTCCAGGATTTTTGGCATCTGCAAACGCTCAAGGACAGCTTCACTGATAGTGAATCTTTCAATGTACTGCTGGAGGATGCTCTCAGCCTCCTCCTGTGTCTTTGCGTTCTTGTATGCCTCATGAAGCTCCCGCTCTCTTCTCTCTCTGCAAGGGAGACAACACAAGAGAGATCATTGCATTGAAATAAATACTGAAAATCACACCAATTTCCTCTGCTCCAACAACATCCTTCCCTCCCTCCCTCAGGCCTGCAGGTATAGCTGCCCACAGTTACCTATGGAGCACATGGCATTTTGAGACATACCACTACACCTCAATAAAACAACATACTTCTCTTCCACAATTTCTCGGTAGGTTTTGATGCTTTTTCTGCGCTCATTCGTTCCATCTCCAGACAATAATCTTTCCATTTTCTTTCTCTCAGCTTCCTTTTTTATCAAATCCTGTGAAGCGCTCCTTCGACGACTCTTCCACCGAGCCAGGTCCTGTGAGAGAAGGCAGGCACCTGAATGCAGAGCTGCAAATAGCTAAAAACTGGTCCCAGACAACAATGAACCCAACCAGCCACTTTGCAATGCTTGGTCTTTCTGTGGACCAGGCTCCTACCACCCGCAGGCACCAATGTTTATTTTAATCAGAAAAGGAGACTATACCATAAAATGAAAATGTTGCATGACTGATTTTTCTCCTGATAGCAGGATGCAGTAAGGATTTCATAGCTTTGCTGATTTACTTTATTTTTGGCAGGAAATCTGGCCTAAAATGACAAGTCAGGGCACTCATTTTCACTTGTGCCACTCTAGGGACAAAAGCCAATACCTCAAGAACATTAATTAGAAAAATCATGCTTGACGAAGAATTTTAATAATCAGATATATGGGAGTCAGGGGTCTTTGGAAGAATGGATGTTGTTTCACCATGAGCTACAATGGCACTAACAGTCTGCCTTAGAGAGTTGATAGTTCCATATTTTGTCCATGGTAACAGTCAACTACATGCAAGCATGGTTGACCCATGATGAGGTTTTTTGATAGAAAAATCGAGTGCAGCATCCAAATTTAAATCCTTCCTCATGGGCACTCTGCAATATTTTGGATCCAGAAGTGAGCAGGACAGGTTAGGGACTCAGGTGACTCACACCTGCCTGGTGTGAGACTTGACAGCACAAAAAGCCTATGGTTTGTATCCAGCTATAGAGAGAGGTCCTTGTTGAAGAAACAATCTTACGCTTTTTGGAATCTGCCTGCCTGAAATTGTGCAGCAGATCGACTGATTCTGGTCAGGCTGAAAAACTAGCTGCACACTAAACCAGAGAGTCATGGCAAATACCTGTTATGGGCCCCTATGTCTTGCATCCTGCTTCGGTTACGAATTCACAAATCCTGGAGGGTATAGGAGCAAGATCTTTTTCACAGTACAAGTATTACAGTATTACAGCATCTCCTATGCTGTAAAATTATTTTGCAGCCAACTACTAAAGGAACAAAGTTTTACATGTAAAATATAACCACTGCAGCACTTCTGCAAAGAAAAATAACTTCGTGGGAAACTGTAAGGGCACACTGTCATTAACATTAACAGCATCAGGAGATTACTATACAGATTATATTTCATACACTCTAATAAATTCTGGTTTTAATAAAACCCAGATATTCAGTATGCATACTCAATTCAAAGGCTATTTAATTACATGTTTTTCCAAATACTTTAATTGCATTTTTATTACTAAACAGCAGAAGGTACTGCAAGCATAACTTATTTTATTAAAACCAGGAACAAACCTTGTCACTATTAATTTATATTAAAACCACAAATTATTGATGTTACACTTAAGGGAATGCTCATTAAAATATTTCTTCACATGACCTATAAATCAGTGTATAATCCTCCATGTAACATAGGCCTTTCATTTTCCTCAGTTACTAATTATTCTCATTGAAGTACCAAAGCATTTCTTTATTCAGCTACCCCCACTATTGCCTATTGTTTGAAAATTAGTTTTTCATTAGGAAATTTTGTAACACAAACCTTTCTCCTTCTTCTGTAATTAAAACCCAGACATGTTTACCTTTTCCACTTCTGACGCTTTAGAATAACAATAATTTAAAAAAGCCATGAAACTGTTAATTGTTGGCAAATTTACAGCACAGGCACATAAAAATATCAGACCGTGAAAGAGCTGTTGTCTCTATAAAGCCCTCAACATGCCAAGGACATTCCAATAAAGGCATTTTCACTACCTCTTCAGAACTTTTAGTTCAGTGTAAAAGGTGCTGAGGGTCTGGAATACTTAGGCCTTTTACCTCAGAGGATTTTCAATTCAACAGCAAGTTCTCAAACTTCTTGAATGCCTTTGGACTCATTCTTATCTCTGCTGGGAAACCATGGCTTCCCACACAGAGAGACCTTTCAGCTGAGGTCCTTAGTTGTTCTACTACAAAAAGTTACTTCTTAGCTGTACATAGTTTTTTTGTTTGGTTTGGGTTTTTCCTTGAATTTTCTACCCAAAACCTCTCTGAGGTGTTTCACAGTAGCTGTCCTTGTAATGGGAAACTGCCATACTTGAAGTGATGTGATTTGTTGTGTTTTTTGGTGTTGTGGTTTTTTTTTTTTTTTTTTTTTTTTGTAATAAAAAAAAGTTTAAAATCTCTCATTTAAAATCAGTCTTTAGGAATGAACAGAATTGAAACTAAAACACCTGATATTAACCTACCCGCATATGATGATTTTTTTGTCCTTGCCAATTTAAGAAATGCCAGGACAGCTTAAAGAAACGCATCAAGGGAAGAGGGTTTGGAAAACCCCCAGGCAGGGTGTAGCTAACTTGAAGGGTAATTTGTTTGCTTGGACAAGTTGGAAAACATTAGCATTTTCAGTATCTACACAAATTTATGAAATACAAGTCCAACCTAGTTATTCAGTGGCTTACTTAGTCTTGTATTTTGTCACTTTAAACATTTCCTAACGAGAAAAGTTAGAGAAGGCAGCAGTTAGAAGTTGTTCTGCTTTCATTTTTACCTAATTCAAGTTTAATTACCTTTTTTTTAAGAAGCAAAATACCTAGTGCACAGGCAGAGGCACCAAAAAATGTTGTATTCCATAATTTACATCAAATTATGAACTTATATGCTTTTAGCAACAATCTACTGAGGAAAAAAAAAAGCACTGCTGATTATTTTAAGCACTAGACAGCAACTGTAGACTTAGCAAGCTGACCTCAGTGCATGCCAGCATTGCCATGTTGTATACTCACATCTTGCCATCTGGTCTCGTCCTCTTTCAGCTGGTTATGTATGTTCTGCAGTTTCTCATGGCGAGCTTTGCTATGAGGCTGAGTCACAGCTTCTTCTTCACATCTCATGTCAAACATGCTCATACTCCTAAACAAGGAAAACAACGAGAAGTGTAGTGCTATTTGGAGGTTTATATTCCTTCAGATTGTAAAAGCTCAAGCCACATGAGGGTGCTACAGCAGAATCAGCCACGTGCACTGTTACGAAGCTCCCAAAAGCAAGCAGTCCCCTAGAAAGACCCATTTGCATCCTCGTGGCCCCCACATAGTACTTCAGGCATTATAATCTTCAACTTTCCCTTGATTTTGTTAGTTGACTGCAACTTTGTCTCTCACTAAGTGTTACTAACTTTACACTTCCACCAATAGCTCTTTTTAAAATCATTCTATCATTCAGAACATTTTACTTTCTGAAGATCCGTGCCCAGTGAGTTTTCAAGACCCCTCCAATTAACAACACAGACAGAAGTTTCCATTTCAATGTAAAACAAGAGAGGCTTGAGAAGTGTGTGAGGGGAAGCATGGCTGGCTAAATGCTATCGCTGCAAAACCAGGAAGAGCCTGCCCAGAGAAGTATACACAGTTCAAACTGCATGGTACTTTCTCCCCTCCCTGCCTCAAAGACATCCAGTGCTATCAGCACCAACTCATTAGTACAGCTAACCTAACAAGGAAAAGCTGACGTTCAGGATAAAAAAGTTTCTATTTCAGTCCTTGACCTTTAAAGAATTAAAGGAAAATAAAAAGGTTATGGTTTGGTATTATACATCCCTTTGCGTTATATAAAGATCTTCACACAAAGATAATGTGCTTAATACTACCAATTAATAATAAAACATGACCTCAGTTGTGCCATTCAAAGCAAAAAAAAAATTTTTAAAAAGCCATGCAGTTCCACATGAAGTGATTTCACAGCAGTCCTCAAACGATCACCTGTAGCTTTAGGTGAGCCAATGAGGCAACCAGCAGGAGAAGCATCCAATAAAGATAAAATTGTAGGTGATTGTGTCCACAGTTATCAAAGCGAATAGACACGGAAAGCTGTGCATATATTTACTGAGCCAACATTTGTATTCAGGCAAGCAATGATGCAAATGCCACTCTCAAGGGAAAACTTGAAAGGTCTGGACAGTGGATGGAAAAGGACATGCACAGATCCCATCATATTTAGGAGGTATTTACCAAGAAATGAAGAACAGAATAAACATCCTATTGCCTTTAAGCATTAACAGTGACATTAATGCATTACTGTGCTTCACCCTTTAAACAGTGCTGAGGAGTACACTAATTTGAGTTTTTCTGTGGGTAGTTGAAGGATTGCATTGTTCAGGATTGGACTGGAGCACTCCTAAATAACAAACTCTAAATAGATGGGTAGCTTTGTTGTTTTTAAAACTAAAGGCATATCACCTACTAAGAACATTCAAATATCAGTTGTATTTTGGAGGTATTCATATTTGGTGAGGTAGGCTGGGAGATGTGTAACTTGCAATAAAGTCACTCTTATATGTTTTATTCCAGTTTTTGAAACTCACACTAAGAAAAGCCTTTGGTGTTCAGTATTTGCCACCTTCTGCCTACTGGATCAAAATGGTTGCGTAGCTCCTCTCCCGTACCTTTTCCTTGTGTCAGAGAATTTTTCATTTACGTGCAGTAGAAGGAAATGTAAGACCTTAAACGGTGGCAACTGGAGCTAGTAGAGTGCATGAGTACTCACGCTCTGCCATTTGGGATGAAAGAATAAAAATATTTTTTAACAGGAGTCCCCAGATGAAAGGTATTAGTACATTCCCTGAATTCATTCACATCTCACAGGGTGCACAGAGACAGCAAAAGGTTTTAAGGCTATTAACAATGCAATAAAAAAGGTACTCTGGAAAAGGCTTCAGCCTGGGTCAGGAGTCAAAATATACACTACAATCCCACATGCACTTCCTACTCCAGGTGTCACCTCCTGCTGCTGGGCCTTCATTGCCATGGACAAGTAACCAGGCTGGTTCAAACATCAACTCTGCACCAACACGTTACGCCTCAACAGTATCTTCCCAAGAGAGCAACCTGAAGGAGTCACATCTCAAAGCACTGTGCTCTCCTCTGACCAACATGTAGTAACGATTAAGAACAACCTACTTTCCTGAGTACATGGACAAGGCCAACTGAAATGTCTGCATCAACTTCTCTGACTGACAAGTTCATCCTTGGAAAAGAATCAGAGAGTCCAAAACTCCAACCTTCTGCCAAAAGACACTTTCATGATGAGTTCCATATAATTTCATCCTATTTCTTTCTTGTATAAACTACAAAAGACTCCAGACCATCAATTACACCTGTATGAATAGAACTAGATTTACTGTTTCCTTTTTTAACTGTGCGCTGGACCAGCAGGCACACAGCATGCAAGTAGATAGGGAAGATGTAACTGCACCAAATTAGAGTTTATTAATTTTCTGCCATTAGCACAGCTCTGGAAATTGCATACAGACTCTGTCTAGAAGCAAGAGGTCTTTCTGCTGACCAATGTATCAGACCTGACATTCTGACAATGATCTGGAAAAAAACCACCGTGCAGACCAACAGTGCATTTTGGAGAGCTAGATCTTTGGGGTGTTGGGATTTTTAAGTTACACTGCTTTATTCTCATAAATTACAAGTTGTTCTTGTCAGTGATATCGTGCAGCAATTCCTTTTATTTTTTTAATCAGATCTGAACAAGTGCTGGATAAAAAAATTCTCAAAGAGTTCAGTATTTAGGCTATTTAATTTAAAAGTGAGAAATAAGGTAAAAAACTTTTTATGAAAAAATGTTTAAAATGCTTATGTAAGGCATTTATTATGGTGTTCATTTTTCAGTCATACTGAGACTTAAGAAACCCCAACAAAACATAAAAAGGGACAGAATAGCTAAAGAATCTGACTCTAGTAAACAAATACTCAAAAATCTCAGCTCACTATAAGCCTAAACTCACACTTGACTGACACGGTACCATCAGAATTCTCTCTCTTCAGGAGATGGGAATGAGCCTGATGAGCAGCAACACACTAAGCATTGCCTCTTCTGGACCCTGAGACAGACAATGGTTGATGACAATATCTAGTGTCCCCCTCACCAGAAAGGGAACTTTCTCAGTCTAATAATGCAGTTCCTAGTTTTGCTGCTGGAATAAAGAACATCTAGTCTAAGACTGAATTCAAGTTGCAGTTTTCAATGTAGACTTGACAAACCTTTTGGAAGTATTTTAAATGTCAGTTCAATTTATTTCTCCTACTCAAGAGCCAAGTTTTATTAGATTCTTTATAAGTACTTTGTCTTCAGACAGAAAAACACAATCCTTCATTTATAAAAAAAGACAGTTTAGGAAACCAGTTGCTCTGTAAACTGTGGCACATCTGGAAAGTATGACAATGGGGTTTGAACATTTATTGTTTTGCCCTTTAAAACAAAATCGGAATCAATGTGGAATAAGCATCATAATCTTTGCTACTCTCCCATTACACCACCAACCCCACTGCAATGCCTTTCAAGGCATCTCCATGTACCTTCTCTCATGTTTGCATTTAATACAGACATGCAAAAATGAAAAAAAAATTAATCATACAAGTTTGTTTTCTGAAATGGTAGGGAAGTCCCCATTGTTAAGTATAGCACTCCTGTGTTATTTTGCTCTTTTTATCTCATCTCTTCATTTGATTGGACAGATTCCTGCTGCTTGAAAATTTTCATATTTACTCTGTGATCAGAAGACACGACTTTGCTCAGCATAAAGGTATTACAGAACTTATACAAAGCATTCAGTTCATGACTCTAAGTTTTATAATTAGAGAAAAGGGTGAAAAATTCCTAAGAGTCTCTGTATATGCTCATGATAAAACCTCTATATACTCATCATAAAAACCCCTCAACTCTTCATGCTGTTTCTATTTGGGGTTTTAATCTGGGAGACAGAAAGGTCATGTGCATTTCTGTGAACAGAAGAAGGATATTACAGACATTATTATGTGGGTTTATTAGTTTATTATTTTTACTTGGGTGGTTCTCAACCATTTGTTTGCTTCTAAATGCCAGCACTTTGTAAAAAAAGCTAGTAATTTCACAGAACTTTCTAAATGACATTGCATACTATTCTGTACTACAGTTTACATGTATATACACATAATTAAAATCTTTGAGTGTAATAAATGTCAGTTCTACTCCTTCTTTCAAAAGGAAAGCATCAAGGTGAAGCACTTAAAAAATGAAGCTTAGTACATTACTAAATTAAACCTAACCTATAAGGTATTCAATATAAAGTTTTTAAAAGAGAATAAAGGATCAGCTAAATATGTATTTTTCTGGTAATAACTCTGAAGATCACAATAGATTTTAGTTTGCTTTGGGATTTCTTTTTTTCTTCCCCTTCCTGGTCATACTTCATTTTTTCTTCAACGCCCAGATTCAACCCAATTCCCTTTACTCATACCTGATTAGAGGCAACGGAAATTCAGAAGAAAACCAAGAGAAAATAAAAGAAAAAAAGAAAAAACAATACTTGAAGCAACAGTTGGACATTAGTATTATGCTTAGTTTTTATGGGCCTTTATATAAAAATTATTTTTAACTGCAATGTAAGCCATATTACATTCCATTTTTCAGGGCTTTCTGAAAAATCATTTGCCAAAACACTGCAAAATAATGAGGCATCAACTGTACTTTAAATTAGTAGAAAGATGGGAAAGCATGCAGTGTAAGTTGTTTAAAACAAAATCTTGTCAACACAAGACAACTTACTCTGCGTCATCAGACACAGCAGTTCTGGGGCCGAATCTACAAGACCAAATATAAAATTAGATCGTGGATAAACACATTAAGTAGTAATTGCAACTGGACCCATACAATCTGTGCAACTATCACTTGCACTAGTAAATCTGACCAAAATCAAACCATGCTGTTTAGGGATTGATTATTCATCAAAGACTTACCTGATCATCTGGAGGTCAAACTACATAAGAACATCATCCATCCCTCCCTAAACCCATACTAATGCCCCCCATTACAAAAATCTGCTGAAGTTTACCTAAAATGTGTGTAGAAAATAGTTACTGAAAATAGACAATGTATTAGCAGTTACAGTAAGTGTCATACATGTGATAAGTGGAGACAAAACGGTTACATTCCAGAGCAGTGTTCAGAATCACCATTACTGAAGCATGAAGGAGGCAAATATTACAGTCAGAAAGTGAGTCACACAATTTCCTTTTTCTTTTAGTTGGTTTTGGTTTTTTTTCTTTGTTTGCTTGGTTGTTGGTTGTTTTTTCCCTCGGAGTAGGGGGGTGTCGCTGAAAAAAGGTACTGGTAATACAGAAGCCAGCATCATTCACTAAAGTGATGGTCTTGCTTAGAGATATGCAAACCACATATTTATATCTGGGACTTATCATAAAAGAACACCAAGTTCAAAAAGTCAACACTGCAACATTTCTAATCATGGAGGAATAGGATAAACATCTCTCAATGAGCAGAGTCCATTTAGCTTCTCCTATTCATAAATTCTTTTTGCAACTCAGCATTTATACTGTAATCAAATACTCCTTTCACTCAGCTTTCAATTAAATATTTTAAAAAATTCAGAAGAAAATGTATTACATAACCATCTATTTGTTTCTAAAATGTGTATTAATGTCATACAGTGCTTTAGTCTGGACTGAAAACACACCACGCAACGCACAATCAGAATTCTGAAGTGTGCACACAGGGGCATACAAGCAGCGTGATTCACACCAGAAAGCTCACGTTTGCAGATGCTCATCCTTGGATGACACTGTTTCCATTTTGTTTTCCTCAGGAACCTCCTGAACCTTAGACGTTTGACCAAGGTGGACTTCATCGTGGCCATTTTTGCCCACTTGGACTGTACAAATAATCTCATCTTGTCCTGTAGGAGGGAGATTGTCTTTTTCCTGCCCTTGCTGCTGTTCTTGCGGTAGTTGTATTGCAGGTTTTTCCGAGCTATTAATGAAGGCTTGTGGACATTTTTCAGGCCTGAGTGAGCCAAAGGCAGCAGTGCAAAGGGATGTATTAAGTAACATTTGAAAAATCACATACACATAATGAAAAGCATAACTGTAAGTTAACAAAAAAAAAAAAAAAAAAAAAAAAAAAAAAAAAAAAAAAAAAAAAAAAAAAAAAAAAAAAAAAAAAAAAAAAAAAGCCCTACAAACCCAAATAGTTGACAGGTGACAAGCTAGGTGAGGCAGGTGCAGAAATCGTAATTTTAATAGAGTCAAATATTCATTCGTCTAAGTCAGAAAACAAACTGTTGGAGACACCGCAGAAGATTATAAAGTATTGTGTCCATATTACAGTTAAGATATTCCATTTAATGTCTTTTCAACACCAAACCACTGCTGAATTCTATGGTAGATGAGAGTTTTTTTCTCCTGGCTGAGCCATATGCTAGTTTTTCATCCAGGGGCAGACATATCCTTCTACTCATGTACTTTGAAGAGGTTGATGAGCAAATACCTTTCCACTCTTGTTTGCATGTGGCTCAACCATCCAACAATAACTCTGTTCAAAGGCTTCAACTGCCAGTTTCCCCACACAGCCTCAAACATCTGAGCAAAGGTGCTTAGAAAAACACCGAGCATTATCAGGAGGGATCTCGGGATTTCAACATATACAGTTCAGAAATCTAACTGGAATCAGTTAAGCCATTGACAAGCATCTAACCTACTTACATCCAGCATCTCTATTTCTAGCTGGAAACACTTGTAATGACTATCTCATATTTTACCAGAAACCTCTGCAAATGTAGCACAAATGTAACTGCTATGTGCATCTGCTTCCACACGCTGTTAGAATTTTGCATCTGGTAGAGCTCTGCTCTGAGTCTCTACAGGGCTCTACTAAAAGAGCCAGAAACTCTGTATTGACTTCTTCTGAGCAGAAAGAATTGGCACAGAACCAAGGGCAAGCATGGAAAACCACTGCTGGACCACCAGCAAATCCTCCAGATCAAGAGATCCTGACAAACAACCCACAGGGCCAGCTACAAGTGACAGAGAAAAGTACAACTTCCTTACCTCGTGGTTTTCTTCTCAAGTTCTGTAGCTGTGCCCTGTTTATTCTGATGCTTTGAAAATGGCATGGGAAGAAATTGCTTAACATTGGGCCCAGGCTGTTTTAGAAAAGCTCCAGTTCTTCTAGCCAACATGTCATCTCTTTGTGGGTCTGGAAATTTCATGTTGTTTTCTGTTCCATCACTCTGCAGCTGAGGGATTTCAAGCTGTTCTTGGCTCTCTTCTCGTGTTACAGTACTGCTCAGAGAGACAAGTGACACTATTCCATGATAATGCTCCCTTCTAAGCAAGTGGCTGCTCAGGCAATGTGGCGTGCTGTTACTCAAAACAAAGTTGAGAGTGATGGACAACTAGGCAAACTAGGCATCTTTAGCTACAGCATAGGGAGTGAGAGCAAGAGTAAATGATGTTGAACCCCACACTTACTTAGGTGAATTGTTAGAAGTTGGGAATTGCATAAAAATCTATGAGATGAATTAGTTACTTGGAAGCTGGCATTAAAACCTAGACAAAGTGCCACGGATTGCAAAAGAAATCCCCCCAAAAGATGAAAGACTGTTTTCATGCTGAACAGCAATTAACAACTGAAGTACTTAAATATTATGAAAGAAAACAGACTGTTTTATGTTCATAGAATACATTCTTGCAAGTAGTTCCATAAAACAGAACACATGCCATGATGAATGAGTAAAACACAATCTTTTAAGGCCGTGTGAAGAATGGAACAACACTGCTGACTGATCCAAGCTAACACCACACACAAACAAGGCATGAAGCTCAGAGGGATCTGCTTCTGTTCTCTGACCTTTCTCCTTCCTGTGGAGTCTTCAAATCCTTCTCACGAGCTACTGTCTCCTCTTGCTGCTGCTGCAGCACATGAGGAGCTTCTGACAAGGGACGGCAACATATGGGAACGGAGCTAGTGGTACGCCTCTGAAAAGTTCCCATCCTTCTAACCAACATATCATCTCTCTCAATATCTGGTACATGCCTGTGGCATTCTTCCTTGGTGCTTTCTTGCTGTTTGCTCAAACTGCATGGGGTTTGTTTTTCAGAGATGATGTCAGAAGCCAGTACAGCTGATGCAATTCTCCTGCAAGAGTCATCTATACCTGACCTGACCACCTCACTAGCGATCAAAATGAGAGGAGGGGTGAGAACACAAAAAACATTCTCAGGTCAAATGAAAGGTAAGAAGAGGAGTCCTTTAACTCAGTTTGCAAATGTTTTTATAAACACACAAAATTAACTGAATTAGTTGCTTGCTAAAAGCATTCGTTCAAAATTCTTGCTACAGCCACAGACTAAGTAAATAAAGTCAAAGAAATATAAGAGCTGTTAATGTGTTAATGATCCAGAACTGTAATTCTTCTCCAGATAAATGCCGGAAACACAGAGCAGCAATACACCCTCTTCAAAAAGAAAGTAAATCCATTAGGTTTAAAAAAAGGTTTTTTTGAAGACCAGTAAAGCCACCAAGCTGAAGGACAAATTCCTAATGTGCTGAAAGCAGGTAGAATTCCAGGAAAGCTGCTGGAATTCAAGTAGCAGAAAAAGCACAAATGATAGCTCAGACTCTGAGATACCAGGGATTTCACTGCCCACCAGAAATTTTGAGCAAGTGCTCGGAAGACCTTCCTGCAGCATTGTTTTGCACAACCCTAAACTTGTTAAGGTACTGTGAAGGCATCAGATGACTTCTGAACAAGGCTGTGCACATAAATAGCTCTCAAGTCTATGCTGAGTTCACTCCCATGCAGATCAGCATCTGGCAAGAACAGGCCTCATTTCCAGCTCAGCAGCACTTCCTAAGCCACACCAAATACCTGGACTCTTTCTCTGGCTCAGATACTTCGTCACTGTGTTCAGCAAACCCAAGACTGATGACAGTGGTTGAACGAGAGCTTTCAACACCAGAGTGACTCTCCACATAGTCTTTCTTGCTTTCCTCTTCTGTTCCAATTTTGGATGAAGCTCTTCCAATAACAAGTTTGTCCCATTTCTGTTGATCAATCTCAGTTACTGGCCCAAAATGCACAAACTTCTGCTTGGGGCTACCATCTTTTTTGTTTGCTTTGGCTTTGCGGACAGCAAAATCATCACGGGCTACTGCTTTCACTGTGGTATTGGTTGGTGGCAGAGTGTTGCTGGGACATTTGAAATCTTCTTCACTGGTCATAAGGAGGAATAAAAGAATGCCCCCAACATGAGAACCTCAGAACTAAACAAATTAAATGCTTCTAAGGTTTCAAAGGGGTTTTATCTTAAAATTCAAAAACCCAGGTACAAACAGCTGTGGCATACTGAGGCCCAAATGACAGATAAAATTCAAAGATACTGGAGACCTGTGGGGGAATCTCTGGGAGCACACTCATGGAAGCTTTTCCTAAGGGCAAGGAATGTAGCATATGACCCATTCCAAACTCAGTTTCTTCTAGTACATCCTTTAAAAAGCCTTAAAAAACTTTAAAAAGCCAGAGTTCTCCTCTCTGCTCACACAGACCCAGGCCACACACTATAAATGACTGTATAGCACCAGAACTCGCTCTGGACTGGAGGACTTACAGTCCTTGCACAAGCAAGGGCAATTTACTTACCCTAAAGCAAGGGGACTAAATTTTGATTTTAATAAATCACCTCAAAAATAATGGAGAGACTACTAATATCATTAGGATGAAAAAATGATTGAGTTTTCATTGTATTAGAGTTAAAATTACATACAGTAACCACATTGTTAGAAGAATGCCAGGACAGGTGGCCACCTTTAACTGGAAAATGGCATGCACATAAACAGGAGGGCTAGGAGCTGTTATCCTTTCATACTGGAGTCACAATCACCTGCCTGTGTTATAGTCCATCTCCATGGGCAAACAGGTTAGAATAACTGCTTCATACTGGCTCCCTCTGCAGAGGTTTTGTTTACAACAAGAGCATACATACACCATACAATGAGGCTCCTGAAAGCCTTGTTGCAGTGAGAAACAGTGCTGGTTCTATTTACCCAGAAGTGGAGAACAATGCTATGCTGATATATCAGCTCATGTCTCAAAAACAGTACGCAAAGAGATGCAGATCCTCAGGTAATTCCCTGAGGTGTAATGCCCCAAGTCCTGAAGACAGCTTGGTTAGGAGCATATGCTACTGTATTAGTGGTGCCACTTGGACCTTTGTGCTGTTCAACTTCAAGAGGCTTCAAAGCAGATTGAGCCACAAGACAAGAGGGACTTTTCTGATATTGTATTAAGGGTGTCCACCAGGAGAGTGACTGTGAAACTACCACAGTGCTCTAAATGATGGACGCATTTTCATTTCATGATAGATAGCATTTCTGTACAGATTTTTGGATTCCTCCTGAAAACTGAATTGAAGGACTGGTTGTCATCAAGGCATTCTTCAACTTTAAAACCACAAGCACACACAGCAGATTGCAACAAACTAAACATGCTTCCCAGAGTGCCAATCCTGTCCACAAGCAGAAACTGTACCTGGGCTCCCCTGACAATTTCAATCTTTTCCAGGTCTCCAGATCCGCTTTTGTTATCGAGGCATTCACAAAAATCCCATCTTCTTGTAGCTGAGGAAGGGTGCTTTCAGATTTCCGTTTAGCCAAATCATCCCTCTCAGTATCAGGCTCTTTCACCTGCTGTTTCCCCTCTGATTCAATCTTCTCATTTTGCAGAAGTGGGTTCTCTTCGCTTGTCACTATTTGCCCTACTGATGCCAACTGCACCCATCTTCTTCTAATTTTATGCACATTCCAGTTCAGCAAGAAAAAATATTTGGAGGGAGCAATTATAAATCAGTGTCAAAAGAAGAGGTTCAGAGAACAAGGAGATGAAACTGAATTTATAATATTAGTTTTACATTAATTTCAGGAAGTAAACATGGAATGAAACGTTTGAAGTTCAAACCTCTCGTCTATGCTATCCCACTCATGCACTACTGAGACCACTTCTTTATGTGAACTTCTATTCCTAACTCGAGCAAGAAAAATCTTTATGTTATTACTGCAATAAGCATTCCTACAATAAGCTTTCTTTAAATAGTTACAAATACCTCATTTGCATATCATTCACACAGTGAATTCAAGTTTTGCTCTCAAACACCCTATGCAATTTCTTTGATTTTAGAGTCATGTCAACAGCACTGGACTATTAAAATTTGGTTAGGTGTTCTTCAAATGTCCTGCCAAATTAGTCAGTAGAAAATGTTATAATGCCATAATCAAATTACTGGCAACTGAAAGGCACATCTGACATTACTGAAAAGAGCTACTAAATATTAAAATAAGTTTTCTGAATGTCTCATTTATTACAATCATTCACTGTAATGTGTATATAGTGGTTTTATCTAGAATCACTTCTGTTTGCACCAATAAATCTCCTTGTTTCTCAAAAAAGAACTATTCAATGAGATGAAACAAATACATCCAAAAACATGTAGTGAAAGTGCTCAGGAAAAGAGTTGAGCTATAAAACACGTCTTTTAAGTTTATTCTCTGCTACTGAGGCTCATGAGCTGTCTCATGAGCTTAGATAACAAAAGTGTCCTGCCTTTATCCTGTGTACACTCAAAGCCAATTTAAACTTCTGGTCCTCATAATCTTAACAAAAAATTACAGTTTGGTTCACCTTATGATTAAGCCTTTGCATTTACTGTATCTTGTAAATTTTTTTGTAGCCAAGACAGCTTTAGAGCTACACAGCAATACACCATGGCGAAATGAAGCATTATAATTGAAAGAATAAGACCATGAATGCACACCTTGCGTGTTCCTTTTTTTCCATCTGCAATGGCTTTGTAACATCTTCCAGTTTACCTTTATCTTTACTTGTATAGGATCCAACTAAAAAGGAGTTAAATGGAACTGTGTGTTTGGGTTGATTCAATCTGGCTCTCCGGGTGGCAAAGTCATCCTTTTCTAAATCAGGAACTCTGCTGGTTGCTTCATCTTCTGAACCAGAATCCTTTCCTTGATAATGTGTCATGAAGGGATTGTCCTTGCGAAGGATGATGTCTGGGATGCTTCCAGTGTCTTCACATATCAGCTTTTCACTGACACAGAGTAAAATTAAACAAAGCTCTTGATGCACCAGGGGAGGAAAGGGCAGTGCAACACTCATCTCCAGGTCAAAAAACAAGCAGTTAATCAAATATACTCCAGGCAGCTGTTAGATTGGGCAATGAATTGCTAGAAATAAAACTTATATACTAGTAACAAATTCACAAGGAATTCACACAAAAAAATCAGCATATTAGACCTTTACTTATTTTAGTTATAGCTGGAAGAACCAGTAAAATACCAGATGCAGTGAACGTAGCACTGTAAAAGGCCATATTAAACTTCTTGAACACTTCAAACAAAGAAAGAGATTTGATGTAAATACTTGACCCCTAGAAAACATTGCTGAGTCCTGAAGTATCAGATATTTGGCATTTTTCTTTTAAATAGCTCTATTTAAAAAAAATCCCACCTAAGTAATCACTGAGGCTATCTGCTCTAGTATTCTAAACTGCTTTTCTTCTCAGACACATCCATGCTTGATTCTTTTCCTTATTAACTGTCCCTTTCCCCTAGAATAACCCCTTTATGCCAATGCTGACATATAGCTACAGTGATAGCACCAGTACACCAATGACACTGGCATGCTGGAAAACACTGAAACCTGCCTTCGTCAGAAATGCAATTGCTATCAGCATGGCCTTGCTGTTACTGAAGAGTACGACAATAAAGACACTTGACAGCTGGTACCAATAAAGATTAAGCTTATTTTAACTTGCAATGGTCAGCATTTTCAGTTTGCAATTTTTATGCAAACTGAAAAGACAGATGGCAAGAAACAGGCGGCTCTCACATTTAAAAATTGAATTGTATGTATTGGTATTTTAGGAAGTTAGGCAGCAAGTTCCATGCAGTACTTCTGTAGGCATTTGCTCTTTCATGTAGCACACCTTGCCTTGCTATACAAAGCAAAATAGAGGGGATCACAAAGGATTAAACAGACTGGCATTAAGAAATCAAATCTAAACAGCTCAGGTGTTGCTTTGAGTTTTTCTACTATTTTAAATATCAAGAGTGTTGTTATTATTAGCTGGTTTTAAAAAACATTTTGAACATTTTAAATCCCTGCAAGCCCACTGCATACACCACTTATTTTACATCCCAGATGCCCTTTCAAAGTACTGTTCAACAAAGTTGCTGGAGAAACTTATGGAGAAGCCATAAACCATCCCTGACAGGCCAGCCTGCCTCAGGCTCAGAGGACATAAAAAACTGCCTGCCTTTGCCTTGTTATGCTGCAACACACAGGATCCCCTGTTAGTGATGTGGAGAGCATGGTCTCAAATTAGCTAAAGGCAACTTTTTCCTCAGATCTCTCTGAAGGTTCAAGATTTTATTTAAGGCAACAGACAACACTGGCCGATGGTGCTTCAAATGGAACTGTTGACCCTCCTCCTCATGAGCATCTCTGTCTACAACAGCTTCAGAAACAGCAGGCTCACCAAGTGATTACTCAGTAAAAACTGCTGATTTTTCAGTCTCATGCCCACCAATGCTATTGAAGTTTGAGTGTATCAAACGCAGTATTTCTGAGAGCAGTGTTTTTGGCAACAAAGAAATACTGAGTTATAATATTCACAAGTGCAACTAGGAGTCATTGTAATGAAAAATTTACAGCTTTTAGTATATAACTAGACTTCAGTAACCAGTTTCTAGGTTGAGAGTATTTTCCATTCATTTGCATTCTGTTTTTAATGGAATCAGAGATCAGCTGTGACATTTTGGGGTCTCCTGAATCAGTTTGTGATGGTCTCAAAAGTGTTTTTTAAGGCCAGTTTACCAGGGAGGCAGCAAAGACTCCAGATTTAGCTGAAAATTTTTCTTGCACACCCTGCCTGAGCCCTTGCAGAAATAAGACAGGGGTCTGTGCTACTACAACAGGTGCTTCCAAAGTGTCAGACTGCAGGCATTTGTGCTCCCTGAAGCAAGGTCTTACACAGGCTCGTAGATCCTTATACTGCATTTCAGAACAATGAAAGGGTTTTGCATGCTTATGCTCTGTCAAGGGAAGAGCCCACATCCCTTTTGCAACAAACATATCATAAACACTTGCTCACGTTTCCCTCTTACATTCCCTCTCCATCATCTCTTACAACACACTTAATTCTCGTCTTTTTAAGGTGCCTCCACGAATCTGATCCTTACCTTTCAAATGCAATAGAGTAAGTAAGAGACACATGCACGCAATAAGCAGGATCACATATCAATAAAACAACATGCAACAGAGATAATATATTCCTTTTGGAAGGAGAATGGCATGCATTTATACAGCCTCTAGTTCAATAGAACATGCTAGAGCAATGGAAATCAGTACTTAGACTCCAACTAAAAAATACATCTGCCTACAAGCTCAAATCACTCATGTTCAGGACTCAGAAAGGTCCCCTAATGAATTTCTGCTTTAGGAACAATTAGATGCCTTTTAGAATGCAAAAGTCACAGTGGTTGTCGTCCAGGGGTCAATATGAGATGAAACAACCTTCTCAGATGAACTGGAAAAAAACTGCCAATCTCAGGTGGAAAAAAAGAGAGGTTGGCATCTTAAAAAGATGAGGGAGTAAGAGTGGTGAAAGAAAAAAAAATCAGAATACAGAAACAAGAGAGACTGAGAATGGCTCAGTGTCATTACTGCATGGAAATCTGAACTTGATGCCAAGAAGTGAGAAAAAATTGAGAGGTTCAAAGAACAGGGAAGAGTAAGACGACATTAAGAAAGATTATTAAATTCTGCCCTGTGTCCAAAAGTGTTACTACTAAATTCTTCCCTTCTCCTCACCCACTATTCTTCCATTTACACAAAAAAATAATTTTCCTTACAGACCCCCGACCCCAGTGACTTTTCTGCTGTGTCTTTCTTCAATCCCCAGAAGCAGGCTCCAACTTCACTGCAGTGAAGCTTGGGTTACAAAGTTCTGCTCTTTCACCCTTAGCTGGGACAGAAAACCACCAGCTCCTCCTTCTTCCAGCTGCCAAATTCCACAAGTTGCTTCCGCTGAGAATAAGGAAGAAAAATGACTTGTTATTTCTCCTCCCTTCTCCTTTAGTCCTGTCAGGACAACAGATTGTCCAAGGAAAGAGGGGGCCTGAATTCCTGCCAAAGAATCACACATTTGATCACACATGCTTCTTCCACAGATATAAAGGCAGTAGATCAAGCACAGGGTTGGAAAACGGACTCTCAGTGTGGTGAGCATCTTCCAAATGCAAACAGAGCTATTTGTTGTGCACTGCACTGATAAACACGAGCTATTAGTACATTTTACTACATATTACTATATTACTACTACTAATTCTACAGCCTTGGGATTTGGAACAGGATTATGCTAATATCCCTCCTGTTTAGGGATTCCCAATCGACTAGCCCTAATTGAGACTGAAGGAGCAATTTATGCCAGATAGTTCACCTACATTAGTATCTGACTTTGTTAAAAGTAATACCCCACAAACACACACAAGCACTGGTTCAGTACAGCTTGACAACAGTGAAGCAGACCTGAGAAGAGGACAAATGACAGCGTACATACTGTGACTGTTTCATCTGCATATGGCATATATATGGCCACAGACAAGCTTCACTGTACCTATGAATGAACTGCACCACATTTGAGCTGTACTTCTTAACTACATTTCAAAGCCCAGACTGCAGATCAGCATCAGCTAAACTACTCACTGCTAAGATTTTGCCCCACAATCCAAAACTAAATGTTTTGGACAGGAGGACATTTGGACACTTACCCTTTAGACAAACCATTTTGATCCTTTATAAGAGCCTAGTCTTCTGACATATCAGCTAAAACTCTGCTTTGGAGGTCATCCCCACGAGTAGACGAGATTTTTCATGAGGATCCAATATCAGATGATGGAAAGGCATGGGCTGTGAGCCTAGCCATCATTCAGCTCTCCAGTTAAAGAACGGGAAATAACCAAATTGAACAACATCCAAAAATAAATACCACAGGTAATAAGTGAGTAGCTACAGATATTCCATGCCAAAGTCAGTCAAATTACGACTGCTGAACTATGCCTCTACTGGTACATGTGTTAACAAGCCCTGTACTTTTATAGTTCCTGCCATTAAAAAGAAATGCATCATTTATTAACACAGCTAAAAATATTAACCACCTAAGAAGTGTGGTTCACCACTCCACCAGCAACAAGCAACATAAATTTCTGAAACTTTTCCTAAACAAGGCATTTTTAATGGACATTTATATATATTTTTATTCAATACAAGAAAGCATTAGATGGAAGGTCACAAGTAGTCTGGGTAGTAGTCTTCCTGGAGTCTGTCTACATTATGCTGTAAGACAATACAATTCTCAGCAAAAATGCAGTTAGCATCATATAACTCCACAATCCACAGCTGCCACATCACAAGGTTTTTCAGACCAAGACTTTCACTAGCAATGGTGAGTGCTTAGCGATTGGTTTTTTGTTAGGAGATGTGAAATCACAGCGGATCAAGGAAGCCCACACTTCAGCCAACCCTAAAAATGTGAAGCGTGCACCATTTCTCACACCGTTGGGCTAACCTGCCGTAGCGTTGGGCTGCTGACATGACCTTAATGCCAGCTTGTTCCAGTCTTCTTAACTTTCTGATCTCTTCCTCATCTTTCCCCTTGGGTGCCGATGTGTCTTTTGCACTACATGAAGGAGACTGGTCTATGGAGTTTTCTTCACTTTGATCCAATCCTAATTGATTTTTAAGGGAGCTTGCCTCAGGAGCCACAGAGCCCACTTTCTCCTTTTCACACAGTCCCGGTGTTTCATTCAGCTCTTCTTCTATGGTTTCAGGGTGGGGTTTACTATTGAATTATACAAGTTAGTTTAATACAGACTGTGCCTAAAACATATATATTTGTAAGCACAGTTTGCTCACATCAAGATGCCAAAGGATAAATTCTGACGAATAATCAGAGTAAATAATTATGCTCTTTAATGGGAGTTGCTTCTTAGGTCAAACCACAAGTTAAGTATCAGTTGACAAAACCAACATGCAGAAACACAGTCACAACTATATAAAACATATTAGTGCATAGAATACAACATACAAATAAACTGATTTTACAAAAACCACCGCAAAAATATTACCTGTTTTGATTAAATACATCAAACATTACTTATAAGTATCATTTGTCAGAGAGTAACTGTCTTGAGAACTGAAACAGATCATCCAGAACAATTTTTTCCAGCCTTTGGCTTGATATCCATGGTACTTGTACTAACTGACATCTTGTCAAACACAAGTTATACATTGCACTGTATGGTAAATAACGACATCAAGACCGTGATTTTTCTACTCATTGCTTTTCTACTACCTTCACCAATTGTTAGAAACTATTTATTAGTACCGTATCAGCTAGAGATTCATTACAGTTATCATACGCCTTATGAAAACAATGAAAATTGGGCAATTGTTAAAGCATCATCACTGAGGAAGGGAGAGGCTGGACAGGCCAGTCTTACCTGAAAGGTCTGTCTCCTAGTGGTGAGGTCGCTGTGCTCCAGCTCTTTCGGTACTCTTCTCGCTCAGCTTTCTTTTTCCGAAGGGGAGCAGGTACATAGAAAGTCTGATTACTCTTGTTCGGAAGGTACTGGTTAAAAGGCACAGCTGATTTAGGTTCACCGTGTGAGGTCCGCCTCGCCAACATATCATCTTTTTTCACATCTGGCATCTTTCTGTGTGGCAGGTCAGTTTCCGAGTCACTTCCTCTCCCTAGTAAGGAAGGAGAGAAAAAATCCCCTTATTTTCACTTTCATCCAATTGCTCGGGTTTTCTTAAAACTATAACTCGGAGAAGACATCACCAAAAAATTACATTTAACCACCTTTACTTGCATTTGTATTTTAAAGGCAGTCACTGAAGGTAATAGCCATAACATATACACAGACAATAAACACTTTTTTCCATCAATCTCTGAAAAACTCATCTTCAGCCACAGGTCACATCAAAAAACCTCAGGGTCAGACTAAGTCAGACTTGTCAGTCACAGAGGACAGATACAGAAGCTTATCTGACTAAAGCCCAAATGACTCCTAACTGTTCATATGGGTATGCCTGACCTGCTTTGCATTCTTATATGTGCCTAGCACAAGTAGAAGCAAAAAAGGGCTGCAAGTTGTACAGCTATAGAATGGCAGGAACATGTGGGTGTCTCTACACACAGCAATATGAACACACACAGCATCAGCTACGGTCAAGATCTAAGAATAGCATCAGCTGCTATAAACCAGAAAACTCGGATGGTCTCTCTCATCAGTTGCCTGGTCAATCAGTCTAGCACACTGCAAAACTGACAGAGAGACTTGATCCCCAAATGGAAATGGGCAAGGAGAGAGAGAAGGGACCTCAGGATTTAGTGGTTAGGTCAGTACAGTAAAGACTAAAAAATTCTTACTGGTGAAGAAATAAGGTGAGAGGGAAAAATCAAGAGTTACAGAGAATAAGACGCGAGATAACAGAGCTGGATGACTACTTGATTTTGTTCAAACAAACTAAGCTTCCTGATATTTACAACCCATTTAAAACACTGAAATCTAGACAAGACTTTTCTGACTTGAAAACTGAACTCCCAAATGCTAGGACAAATAACCTAAAGAGCATTTGCGGTGTGGAACTGCCCTCACAGCCATTTTGGAAGCCACTTCATAGACATTCACTAGATTCCCTGCACCGTATGAGCCTTTTAAAGCAATTCACAAAGAAGCTATGCACATAGTTCTCTCTCAGCAGTGTAACATCATCGCAGGCCCAGGTTTGAAGAGTGAAATGGAGCACGTTCAGCCATTTGTCCCACCAGCATTCATATCTTCTCTGAGCTTTGGAGTGTTGGATGCCTCTGGTCCTTGGCCCCTTTGCAACACCTTGTAACCCCTTTCTGGGGTGAGGGGAAGCCACACAAGTTGTGTCCTCTTGCTAATTCAAAACACAAGTAAACTACTAGCTAATTTACTGAGCTACCGAATGAACAACTGAAAACAATGAAGTCATAAAAATCACAAGTAGTTGGTGTATAACTCAAAGTGGGGGAAGGAAAAGAGATCTAAATATGCCAGGAATGTTACTTGCAAAGAGCTTTTGCAGCGGACTGAGTTATTAATCGTTTGCTTGGAGAGACACGAAGAAGAGTGAAAGGGAACAGTAATAAAAGATAATGACAAAATGGAAATGAACGAGTTAGACAATATCACAATGCCCTTTTTTTTTGCCAGAGTTCTTTTGCTTGAACAATTTTCTTTAAGAACTTACGATAACTAGCACCGTGATTGGTAACCTGAGTCTATGTCTAAACAAAAAGGGGAGATATGACCACAGAATCATGGATATCTGAGGGTAGCTAAGGTTTGAGGAGCTGTAGTATCATTAGCCTGAGCAAAACACAGAGGAACTAAAAGAAAATAAAAAAATCCCTTACTGTTATTTGCTATTCTGTTTGCTTTTGACTTTGTTCTGATGTCTATTTTTGTATCACATGAAAACTCGATCTGGCAGACAGAAATGCTGGAATAGATAACCACAGTAGCAGAGGAATTAGAACACATTCATCTCCCTCATTACTGATGTGCCTACCAGCATCCCCAAGCTAAGTACTTCAAAGACAAACAGCTTCTTTAATTATTGATATTTTACTCGTGAAATTATTTTCAGCTCAAATTTGCAAAAAAAGCACTGGAAGCCAAAGTACCAAACAGAAGATGCAGCTGTGCTCTACATTTATAACCTTGAATTTGTTGTTCTGCATTTCCAAGTAGCAGCAGCAGTTTCCACAACCAGTAACAGGCAGTTATACACCACTGACAAGTACAGATCCTTTGTACAAGGATCCATGCACAACTGTTGGCCAAGCAGAAGATTTTATTCATTGGCAACTGTAAACGAAGGTCAGGCTGAAATTCTACTGTGTTTTAAATAAATTGCTCTGCTCTACCACTGGTTTTGTTTGCTTTTTTCCAAGCGGCAAGATCTGCATATGACACCAGAGCAGTTCCTCAGCAGTGAGGCTCATCACAGATGGCATTTGTGAAGGCAGTATTTCTCACTGCTTCCACCTAAACTAATCATGACCTTAGGATCACTTAAATGATCTACAATAATTTTTTTCCTTCTAGAAGTGGAAGGAATTATAGTTTTAGTTCACTACAATATTATCTGGTTTATAAAGCTCCTATCTGAATGGAGAAAGAAGTAATGAAAGCAGAACCTTTTCCTTCATCCAGCTCTGCATATAGAATCATAGAATCATTTAGGTTGGAAAATACCTCTAAGATCATCAAGTCCAATGTAAATTATTTCTATCAAAAACTACACGCAGCTGAGTGATACACTAGCCTGCTGGGACCACAGGAAGAGGTTCAACATAAAAGAGGTCAGCCAAGTTACACCTCACCTGCAACTGCTGGAGGAGACAGCTGTGAAGTTACATCAGCAGTAAGCAGGAAAAATGGGACACATTAGAAAGTGCTGGTTGGACAAGTCATACGTGTGCACACAGCATCTGCTCGCATCCTGGATATGGTTAAATGCTAATTTTTAAGAACAAACTTTGTATGCTTTTATCTTCTTTTTTGTTTGTTACAGACTCAAGAATGTGACAAGACAGTATGTCTTAGCTGTGGCAAAAAAACACAAAATCTTTCTAAAATCTGCTAATACAGCAGAAGTTGATAGGAAGCAGCTACAAGACATATGTGTAACTGGCAGCCCACCACGTCCAAGTAAGCAGGGACACAGGACACCCCTTGAGCACCCAGGACAGAGCAAGACTTCTTCACTGGGACATGTGAGGTGTTCCTATTTGCCAACACCACACTTGTCTCATTTGGGAAGGCAGAAAAACATTTTATAATGTGGATCCTGTGCTTTGAGGGGCCATGAGGCTGTTTTGGGGAATTAGCCCCAGTAGCTGGTTCTGGATGGTCAATCAGTAAAAACCCAAATACCACAGGCCACTCAGAGCAGATCTTAGCTCTGATTTTCCCACCTCTTTCATAATTCTACTGTGATACCAGCTCTCCCTGTCAGCTTTCCAGTTCTAAAGGGTTCCCCATCACCTCAGGCAATCTCGTGTCCAGTTATGATCAGCACCAGTTTCTTTCACAGTGCCAAACGCAGCATGAACATCTGTTTCCTAACAAAAGGTCCTCCTGCCTTTCCGTTTTTTTAATTAAATAAGTACCATTATTAAGGGGAAGTGATTCATGTGTGCAACACAACTTCATCTGATGATGAAGTTTTACTTTTTATCTGTTCATCAGGAATGTAACTCTGCAGAGAGAGCCTCAATCACGCATCCTTTTGTCCTGAACCAGAATCCTGCTCATGACAGGTAACCTAAGAGGATGCTCCACACCTACCCTAAGCAAATCCTTCTTCATCCAGCATGCTGTGTTTACAAGCTTCTGGAAACCTCTGGGAATCAGGAAAGAAAGGCAGAAAACAGCACCCCTTCTGTACTCCTAGAGCTGCACGTTCTTGCACAAATGTGTACAAAGATGGCCACAGCTCCGATGCTGGGAGCTATTAATTTACCCAATTTTCTAAATACCATGAAAACTTATATGACATTTGGTTAAGCACTGTACATCAGACTTCAAAATTTTGTCAAGTATCAGACATTCCCAAGATATTTCTATGTCATTTATCGGCCCAGAGTTTACTTAAGCAAACATTTTATTCACTACAATATTTTCCTTGTTCCTGCAATTTTATTTCTTACTCTAGCCTAGTTTATAATCTAAAATGAGTCTGCATAACATCCTCTTACACTGTAACCCAGAAAAACACTCTTCCCATCATAAAATTACAGTGCAATGATGTAACTCATTTTCCAGTGCTACGCTATCCTGAGTCAGGTTTCAGGTAAGTTGTTGGCAGTCATCTACACCTCAGGGAGCACAAATCAACATTCACAGAGAAGTTCTCCCACCGGATTAGCCCGATTCAGAGGCAGTATCCAGCTTCTGAATGGCACATTTATTCCAGAAACTTTGCCTCTATGTCACAACATTATTCATGTGCCGCACTGTGACTGGTACTCACCATCACTGCTCCCTCTGAGCACTACATCTGGAGACGGTGTCTGCTGCGAGCGGGAGCCAAAGGAGTCCAGACTGTCAAAGGAATCATCTCTGCCGTGGCGAGGTGGGGAGAGGGAATCACTGCGTTCAGAGTCCCAGCAGTCTATATAGCCACTGTCACGAATGCTGCGCTTTGGGCTCTCGATATCCTCTGTTTCCTACACGAAAATATCCATTACACATCAGACAACAAAGCATCTTCCCAAATACTAAAAATCTCCTCCCCAAAAAAGGGTTTCCTTGATTTTTGCCCCTTCTCCCCTTCAAAATGAAAATGCAAGCTTGCAATAAATCCCAATTTTATGCTGATTAAGAAGAAACCACTCTCACTGGATTAGTACAACGAACTGAGAAAAAGTTCCAATAGGCCAGTTAATAAACCGATCAAAAATGAAAGTAACCTGAACCCTGACTTGTCGTCCACAGTCCATGGCACAGGCAAAGGCACTACAATTTTAACATCGTGCCTGCATCAGGTTTAAGTCTGCTGCTTTCCAAAAGATTCCCCCCCTCCCATTGCCCATCTATTGTCTCTGGCCAGGACACCAGCAGACAGCATTTGTTGTTGCTGCTTCAGCTCAGCAAAATAATAAAGCAGTGTGCCCCAGCCTCCTTCTACCTTGAAGAGAAATTCCTGTTATGAAAGAGGGATGTCTTTCTCAAGCAATCAGCAATGAAAAATATGCAAAATGCTTTTCCCGATGCCTCAGAAGAATTCAGTTGTGCTCTTTACTCTTTGCCAGCTCCTGGCTCTGGGGGATATGAAAGCACTTGTAGCTGACCCACATGTTCAGAGCAGGGAGAACAATGGTTGTCTTTGACAGCCCTGTGATTATAAATTCTTTCCAGTGCAAGCAGCACATACTAAAACACTGAAACTCCAGCAGAGGGAAAGGTCAATAGAAGCCATCCTCACCCTTGCATTATAATAAATCCCTTGTTTTACAGAGTGTCCTAGCATTAATTACAGTCATTCAGATTGAGAAAAAACAAAAATAACTAAGTTTATTCAAAGATAAATCTGTTTTTTTCTCCCCCGACAGTAAGTAAAGTCAGAAATGTGGGTGCCATTATCAGACTGACATTTTGTGACCCAAAGAGACTGGAATGTGATTTTTTTTTTTTCCCAGAAGCATTTGAATATTAATTCCTAATTAAGAAGCATCCCCTGCTTACCACTAGCTGAAGCACAATGGCTATGTTAAGCACAGCTCCCACCATCCTTAACTGCTAAGGGTTTACCCATCACTAGTATTGCCAATGAGAAGATCAATCAGGAATATCTGAGTGTTTGCTGGAAAAGTGATGGAGGGAGGAGAGTCCTACAATAATAAACCAACACTCCCATGCTGAAAAAGAGGGAGGCTTGAAGCGAGATTGAGAGATCAGACCAAACGTTCTGCAAACTTTTCAGGAAGAAGGCTTAATTAGTGCCACTCGCTACTAATCTGCCAAAATACCACATTAAGGGCAGCGGCAAAGGTCGCCTAAGGCCAAGCTAAATTGTGGTAATGCCATTAAGTAACCTCACTGCAAATAGAAGTGAAAATATTTTCTAAAAACAAATAAAATGCATCTAAGTTGTAACTGAACACTATGTAATTTCCTTCCTCAGTTCTGCTTAGTGAACTAAAATACTTATAGAAACAACAGACAACAAAGACCTGTCTCCCTGAAATCTTCATGAATTACACACATCCAAGAACAAATCTAAAAATCCTATCAAAATCCTGTTTGTGACATGATCCAAAAATCTTTTAAAAAATCCAAATTCCCTAAATCCACTCATCCCTTCATACCAATCAGCTATTCTCAACCTTTAGGCACATTTCCATTTTCCTAAATTACTGTATTTGAATGACACAGAACTGCTCAGCAGCTACAGGGACTTAAACTTGGGCAAAAAGCCCCAGCCTGCATTCACTATCTATCAGAGTCTGAAAACAGTCCAATTGTAAACTAATGAGTTCTGCAGACCTTACTTTCAAAGGCCTGTTGATGTTAATTTTGCATGTCCCTCACTAGGAATTAGGAGGCAGGCACCAGGATAGGATCCCAGACTTCTGTAAACATGTTCTTTACAGCCTTTCCCTTGGCAAAGATACTCTCCCAGCACAATGCCGTCACACAGACGGGTACTTGTCCTGCCTTGAACAAATGGTATCTCCCAAACACTATCAATGGGAAAGTGGTTATCTGTGGGACTGATAACACCACAGTGTGACACAAAACAGCACATCAGTCTTTCATATTATCTAATTAAAAACACAGTATATCACTGAGTGGCAGTAAAAGGATGACTGCCAAATATAAGATGCATTTCTCCAGGAAGTTCCACCCACTAAATATAATCAAAAAAACATGGATATTTTGTCATTGTGAATTTCTAGTTTAAAAGAAAAATGAGTACTCAAATAGTTAAAGAAATTAAAACCAGAGTTGCATGAATAAAATTAGAAATGAATAGCCCTTTCAATATGAGAAGTAAAAAAAGATGAGTCTGAGACAAGTTACATCGGAGCTGTCTTTTGATTTGCTTATTAAAAAAGGAGGGCAGAGAGGATTTACAACAGAAAGACTAAACCAGACTGAATTTATGGTCGATTTAGTTACTAAATTCTGTGGAAAAAATGCCAGTAGAGAATGTGATAAAGTGTCTTTTCATCACTCGAGCTCAGCTATAAAGAACATCAGAGTGTTGCACAGCATGATTAACATGTTCTATTTTACAACCAAATCCTCTTCAAATGCAGTAACAGAAAAACCCACAATTGCCAGTGGGAAATACTTCAGGGGCATAGGACTAGGGAGGAGATCTCAAAAAACGTCACCAACGGCCCTCGTAACAGCATTACCTAAACAAGACTTTTCAGAACTGCAAAGTGCTCTGTTTATGCATTGAAAGAATATATAGTTTTCAGCTTTTATGAGATCTCTACTCTTCTCCCAGCTCCAAATCTGCAACAAGTCAAGTTCCAGCCTCTTGCCTTTGGCTTTGATTCACAGTGCTCCGCAGTGCCCAGCCAGGCTCTCCATGACCATCAGCTCCCTGGAGAACACTGCCTTTCAGCCCCTGCCTACTTCATCTCACAAAAGAGCTCAAAATAGGACCTCTAAAATGCTCTGATGATTAGTTTCACAGGTAAATATTACCTGGAAAAAGAGGAGCCTCGTGGTGCGAGATTAAACATTATAAAATAAACCACAATACCATGCAGCACTAACATTATAACAACCTGTACTTTGGCAATTTTTCTGTGCTAGCTCGCTTGTTTGGCTTTGTTTCACCTTTCTGACTCTTTGGAGTGCAGACTGCTCCTTCCCTGCATCCTCAAGTATTAACTTAATTTTTTTATTGCTTTGGCTCAGTCATATCATGAGTGCCAAAGTCCCAAGTGATTAGTGCAGGTCATTAAAATGAAGACTAAAATAAATTCCTCCTGAGAAGCACAATGTTTTCTCTTCCTCTCCATTTTTACTTGCATGTTCACAGGAACTGGGCTCACAAACAGGGATTTTACCTATCTAGTTAAGGTTCTCTGGTGTCAACAGGGTACAGAAGCTGCTATCAGTCAGACAAGTATGTCTTCCTCTCCAGCGGCAATCTGGTGCTGGCCCTGTGGGGTCCCACAATGGAGAGCTGCAGCTGGTGCAGGTGCAGTAGCACAGAGCTTGAGGAGAGTGAAGTCCAGAGATTCTCCAATAGTCCCCAAACCCTACTGCCTGTGGCGACGTGGCTGTTACATGAGATGGGGAGGAAACAGCAGGCACGAAGCTCTCTGTGGACTGGAGAATGTAGCTGCATGGCCTTTCATGAGCAGGATGTCCAACACATGCAATGCTAACACGTGGTGCTGCCATCTTCTTACAAGCCTCCTTCTTGCCCCTTCCATCCCCAGGAAATGCATTCTTGGTTATCAGTGCTAAGCAACCTGATTCAAGGTTCAGGGCATGCTGGAATGCTCAACCAAAAGTCCCCAAACTACCCTACAGCAATCACAACTTCTCCTTTCCAATAGAGCTCAGCTCATAAACCACTGAATATGATTTCAGCCAGAATTTAGAGCTTGGCAAAACACAGATTTATCATAACTATGCCCTTGGTGAAACATAATCTCCTCCTCCTCCCCTTCAGCTTTATTTAGACACTTTGGTTTGATGCTTTATGTTGCAATGAAAACCAAAAAAGTTGCCCATGAGACAATGTTTTAAAGAGGAAAAACTCTGCTCTTGTGAGTCTGATACCTTACTTTTGAGTTTCAGTTCTTCTAGCTGAAACTTGGTGTCATAAATGAAGAAACTCAGACCAAAACATACAGAAACTCCAGCCCTCCACTTCTCTCATATTTAGCAACAAACAGTTTATTTATGGGACTAATAATTTGAACTAAATTTCCATTCCCAAAACATAACAAAAAGATACCTTTCTCATTTGTGCCAGGAAACCTTCAAATTCCTTCAGGTTAAGGGTTGATCCGCTATATGAAGTGCAGCTGTTTGCTGCCTTCCCTAGCCAATAAATGGTGACTAATACCTGCAGAAGTTAATAAGAATTAATTGAAGCCATTTACACAGTCACTTAGCTAAATTTACTTCCCTTCAGCATCCCTGATTTATTCTAAACTGCACAGTGGCACAAGATTTTGCTATAAATCAGAGTTGAAAGGGAAGTGTCTGTCAAAGGTTAAACATAAATACATCAGGTAACTACAAAAATTTAAACAGTCCTACACAATATGTAACTTAACACATTATCTCCCTGGTATTTTTAATAAAAATAATAAAATTTTCATGTCTGCCTGGAAAAGAAACAGAAAAAATGAATCTGAATAGGAAAACTAGACAAATATATTTGAAACTGCCTAGAAGACACATAAATATATCTGTTTGTAAATCCAATAGGAAAAAAATCCCTAAAGAGTACTGACACTGGAAGCCATTAATCAAAACCATTAAGACCAGGGGAATAAACAAAACATCTTGAATAAGTGCCTGCCTAAAAACATCTCATGAGTGCCTGCCTATTTCAAGGACAGAAAAGGAAGTCTCATTTTTAATCACCCTAATGTAATTAACCAGATGATAAAGGAACATTTACTTCTAGGCTTCTGCTAGCTTATTATAACAACCTGTTATAACAGCTTAAGAAATGCTTAATAAAGGAGATGAATAAATAAAGATTAATCAAAAGTCATGAGCATCTGGTTGTTTCTATCAGACTACAGGGGAAAGAGTTAGTGGTTTCATTCAAGTTCTGACTTGATGCTTCTCCATAACTCAAAGTCATTTCAAAACCAGTGAGTGGAAAAGGCCAAGAATTGCTCTTGCAAGTGTTTATATACCCTTTCACTCCTTTAAGTAGCAAAGAAATCTGACCTGACACTGCTGGTTGCACATGTTTTAGGAAATGAGAAATTAAGATGCTTAGGATGGTCAAATCCAACACCTCCAAAAATGCCGCTGTTTACACCATACAGAGAAAGTTCTTCTCTGCACCCATATATGCCTCCACTTAAAGTAATGTCTAATGGTACCTGTGCAGCAGCAATTTTGACTGAAAACTGATCATCAAAAGCAATTCAGTGCAGTGTTTTGCTCTGGATAAAAAAATGACAAATCATCACCTTAGAACTTAGGGTTTTTTCTCATTTAATGCTCATTATTTTGGCATATTCTGTGACATTTGCAAAGTATTTAACTGCAGAACAAACAGGAAATATTTTGATGTGGAAAAGACGTGCAACTAATAATAAATAATAGTTGCCATTAACTGAATCAAAAAAGTTACATTAACTGAAATACAGTATTTTATGTTTTGATGGGACATATACTTCATATTATATAGTGAACTAAAGAAAACAAGACTAGCAAAAATCCAAAGGGTGTTCTGGGAACAGGCATCTTTCAGACTCTTCTTCCCTAAAACAAGCATCCATACTCCTTCAGTGCTTCCTCCTCATCGGACTTTTCTCATCAACTTGCTCTAGCATCCCCATTTTTCATTTAAGTGTGATGTCCAAAATTATGCAGCACTACAGGTGAGGCCCTGCCAGAAAAGGATATAGTGTGTGTCATACAGCTCCTCTGTTTAAAAACAACAGTGGTGCATAATGTAAAAATATGTATTTTATATATAAGTATAGTTTATATTTTTATTTCATTTATAAATAGTATGCATGCCATGAAATATCTAAATAACACTTTTAATAAAGTTCAAAAATTGTTTTAAAATTACATGCAAATCAATACTACTGTGCTGAGTGAAAGGAGGTGGTTTCGCTAGTACTGATTTTTTTGGGTCTTGAAACAACCTTTATCTGAGTTGTTTTCCTTCAACCAGCACTACTTGACAAATTTATGCAAAGAATTCTTACAGTGTATGTTCTCAAGTTAAACGGTAACACTTGCAAATACAGTATTTCTTGCAACCAGGAAACTGTCCAATTCATTGTGCCACTCAGTTCACTGATGAAGGACGTGGTATTTTTATTTATTTCTGCTTGCATTTAACCACTTTCTCTCTTCTTCCTTTCTTTCTTTGAGAGGGGAAAAAAAAGGGGATAATTTCACATTTGCAAGCAATTCCAACTGGCTGCCAGCCGAGGTTGCAGGATCATGCACCTGGAAACTATATATTGCCTAGAAGCACATCATGGAAGACTTTACCTTTAAATCAATACATATGTACAAATATATTTAGCCAGTGCCCACAAGAGTGCTAAAATACCAAAGCTGAACTCTTCCCCTAAAACTTTGTGTGCTGGGTGCAGAAGATACTACTTTACTGATGCTGGTGATGACGGGAAAGACAGGATGAAATAATTTGGGGGAGGGGGTGCTTTTGTTTTTTTGGGGTTTTTTTACCCATGGTCATGATTACTGGCTTGCAATGTTACTAGGAAAAGATCTTGGCATTTCCTATCACTTTATAGGGATGTGAGCCAAATACAAAATTGAATTTCTACTAGTTTACAGCTGACAAATGACAGACAGCTTGCTAGGCTTTAAGACAATAACTAACTCTCAGACCAGCAAAATGTAGACATTTTCTTTTCCACTTAACAATTACAGGGTCCACTACCAGTGCCATTAGTTCAAATTAACAAGACGTTGAAGTTAAATGGAAAAAAATCTTTCTTGGGAAACACTAATTTATTTGGAAGAATCATGAGAAAGCTAGTAAACCTGATAGTAAAGACTTGCATCCAGATCTAATGATCAATTTGCTCAATTTTAAATGCTTTACACAAATGTATTTTATGTCAATATATTCATGAAGGGCTACAAAAGTGTTTCTTCGAGGGCAGGTCAGACTGTTCCCAGTATCAGCACACTGGACAGCACAGAAATCACAATATTTATCACTTATCCAAGAAGAGACAAATGTTCTCTATTTTGTTTTTATTGTAAGACTGCTTTGCCAAAGCAGCTCTACCTAAATTTCCAGCAGAACCTAGCTAGGTTTGTGTTCAGAAAGACTTTTTAGCAATACTTATCAGTAATCAGATTTTACTGGCATAATTCTTGCTCAGGCCAAATACAGGATTAACCAGACAAAAAAACTCAATGAACTCCAAGTGATGTACTTACATTTTTCAGCTTCCTACTATAGTCAACGTTCCTGGTTGCGCACACACACACACACACACACACACAAAACAAAAAAAAGAGAGAGAGAAAAAAAAATCAGAAAGTAGACACATTACATTTTCCCTAACCAAATCCTGCAGAATGCTTCTATTGGGTGGAAACACGTGAAAGCTAAGAAGATGTAGTTCACACATTCATTTATTCATAACATGGGAATATTCTGTCACCATTATTTCAATCATTAAATTAGAACTCTGGAAGCACAAAAATAAAATGTGTTTATAATGGTCCCACAGTAAAGTAGAACAGTGCCAAAAATATTTCCTTTAAACAGAGTTGCTGATTTCTTACAAAGAGAAGACAAAAGTCCTCACTGCTAAAATACATTCTGCAGTTATCACAGGTTCTGCTCTGTGATAAATCATGCAACCCATATAGATTGTGAAAGCAACTGAACATGCACAGGAGACATCACCAAACATAAAAGAAATATTACAGGTGCTTCTGTGAAAACAAGAATCAAAAAGAACAAAGTAGATGGGTGAAGCAACAAAGATCCTGCCACTTAAAACGGAACCTGCTGTGGAAAACATTTATTTTTTCAATGTATACTTGAGTACTCAGACTCAACACTGGCATCCTTCTCAATTTATTTTTTTTTCTTCAATGTTCCTGAAAGGGTGGAGTTTTTATGTTAGAAACAACAAGCCACAAAGTTTGTGCAAACATGAACATTTCAAAATTTAGCAAAGAAAGCATTACAAAAAATTGGAGGAAATGTGTATCACATATAAGTGCAGAAAAATAAATAAGACTACTTCAGATTTAGTAAAGATTGTCTCCTGATTATTGCCTTCTACTATAACAGTAAGACCACTCCAGCATGACAAAAACAAAAGTAAATGCACTTAAATCTGTTAGAACAACAAAAGCCTAAATATAGGCAATGGTAAAACAAAGTATTTTTTGATAACATCTTTTTAAGCCAAAATTTTGTCCACCAATACCCACATACTAAGAAAAATAGAACAGTCCTGGGGTTTTTTCTTAATAAAATAACAGTGGAAAAGAATCTTGTTTAACAAGTCAGGAAGAAATTCTTTACAGCATTAGCTCATAACTCTTATAAGCAGAATGATCCAAAAAAATAGCTCTGATGCATACCTCAATTAACACCTATATGAAAAAAAAAGGTTAACGTTTCATTATGTTAATCATGTGCAATAATGTCATATTCATCCTCTACCACAAAACAAGTAACATTTTCACCATGTTCAAAAAATAACCCAAAAGTCTACAAAAAGGGAAAAAACATCACCTTCACGTTTTGGGAACTAGCTAGCAGAAGACATGTCTACAACATATTTCTCTACAAGAGTCATGGACTTGGCTTGTACAGCTCAAGACAGTTACTCAGCATGAACTTGGCCAGTGCTAGGAAAACATTTGGCTCATTTCCACAGCTGCTTTCTCTGAAATGTTGGGGGGGGGGGGGAAGCCATGCCAGTGAGATGGTTCACATCTATCTAGCATCATATTCAGCAGAGGGCCAGGCCAGCTCTGCTGAGTTTATGATGTCAGCTTTAACTTGGTGACATGCTGGACAGCTCTCCCCGGAGCTCCATCCCAGTCCTCAGCTCTGCCTCCATCAAGGTACTCGATCCATCCTTAAACCCAAAAGATCAAGGTTCGTATCAGAAAAATCCTTTCTTTCTAGTGTCATATGGCGATTGGGGTTTAAAATTCAGATTAGGGATTGCTTTGCAACTCTCTCTAGCCACTCACTGTAATGATTTTGTAGGACATCATGAAGAACCTTTTCCATTACAGTATTATCAGATTCAGAAGAAATAAGTCACCTAGCTCCCTCTCAGTGGTATGTATAGGCAAGAAAACCTCAGAGTCAGAAACTTGGAAAGGAGTAAAAAATGGGAGACTATTCCTTCAAACAAGGAAAGTGGCCAATTTGATTTTCAGAGCCTTTGAATTTTCCCAGACAATGCTTGAAAACCATGAAAACTTGCCCAGCTTCCACTGCCAGAAAAGAATTAAAAAAAATGCTGCTGAAATTCAGTAAATTGTTTCCATATACTTTTCTAAAATGGGTATGTCTGACTAGGATTTTATTAGTGATCTTTTGGGCCAAATGAAACGAGGTCATTCAATCAACTCAGCAGCATTTTCTGATCTGTGGACCAGTAACTTCTATTATAACTGTAATATTACTCATGATAGACCCAAAACTTCCATGAAAACTTTTAAACACCACCAATCACAAATTTTGTGAATTTTATGAGACTGTGGGGTGCTTTTGGAGGGTGAGGAACTTGTGCAATCTGTTTGGTACTAGGTGTCTGGCTTTGGTGAGAAAGTATCTAAACTGTGGCATTTCCAGTCCAAACAGACATCTTCAGCCCAATTATTGCTTCCCAACCTATAGCTCTTGTAGGGAAACAGACTGTGGTCATGTCTGCACCTCACAGAGTTTGAGAGGACTATAAATGCCCTATATCACAACATCAGAACTCTTTAATCTGAGCTTTGATTTTTTTTCCCCCTGGACTACAATAGTTTATTAGTTGGACAGACTAAATTTAGACTCAGGAAAATCCCCAAGTCCCTCAGAATCTCACTGCCTAACTAAAACAGTATTTTCACAGAATCATAGAATCACAGAATATGTTGAGTTGGAAGGGATGCACAAGGATCATCAAGTCCAACTCTTAGTCCTGCACAGGACCACCCTCAAGAGTCACAACATGTGCCCGAGAGTATTGTCCAAACACTGTCCTATTTTAAAATAGCTGTGGTTGATCTCTGTGGGAAAAATAACAGCCCTTAGACAAAACCTGTTGAATGGAACAATCTATTCTTCCCAGCACTGAAGGTTTCCCAAACCTCAGCTTCCTACTTGCTTTATACAAGTGACAGTTCTATAGCCTTTTTGCTTATCCTTAAATATTTACTATTGCATCACATGCATCTGAGGCTGTAACATGCTAATCACAAACTGCTTTTGTACTTACTTGATGGTTACTCTGTTTGATGTGTCCTGCAGATCACCAGGATCAAAAAGCTGAGATTCTTTAAGTCCCAGCTCTTTGCAGCCTCTTAAGAATAATATGATATTATCCTGAAAAGAGACACAAAAAAACCCCAACACTTTTAACTCTCCTTCATTTAAAAATATAACTTACCAAACCAACCTCAGTTCCTGTTCATGAACAGTCATACCATTAGCTCAACGAAGAACCAAAGACATCTCCAGTCACATAATTTAAGAAGTCAGTACAGATTTTGTTTGAAAACTGGACAGATATTAAACTTCTTTCCTTTTCTTTTTATTCCCCTCTTCTTCCCCCCCCCCCCCCCAAATATATAACTACAACAAGTTTATTGACTTGCGTCTTTTCAAACTCAGATGTCGGCAACTTTTTAAACTGAAAAAGCCCTGCTAATTTCCCACTTACTGATGTAGGCTGCCAACACATCAGCATGTTATGGGGTAGAAAAGGCAGGATTTCTGAAGGAAGCAGGAAGAGTAGATATGAAACAGTCCACCACCATTTAAGTAAGCAGTTTTTTCAGAAAAGGTTTTGCATGTCAATATGAGCAAGCCAGTTAACACAACTGGTCTCTTGCCTCTCCAATCTTAACCAGTCAGAAGCCACTGAGAAAAGAGTGGTTTCTTCTGAAATAACAACCTTGAAGCTACACTTAACTTGACTACTGTCTATAAGAAGAAACAACACCAATTGTGTAACACTTTTTATGAAGGATTTACACTTTTCAAAGAGTAAAAATTAAAACCCAATAACTAAGAGAGACTAAGCACAAACTTTCAAACCCAATGCAAGTGATGACACATAGGTTTGCACCCAGCAGATTAAATTCGCAGGTGCACCTATACAGTTAATATATGTTTTATATTTACACATATGCATCTACACCGCTCCCTTTTACAGAACCAGTGAATATTTCTTACATGAATACATCTTGAAGGTCAGTAGAGAACAAGTCTTTAAATATGTTTGTTTCTAGATCAGCAACTGCAACTGTAGATGTGTGAAGAAGTAAAGACATAATGTACAGCTTGATATTCTCTGAGGCCTCTCATCTTAAATCTCCAACTAAATTTAAGCTGCCATGTGAAGAGTTACAAAGGACTAGAACCACAGAGTGTGGCAGAGACCTCCATTTTTCTAAAAACTAGGAACCAGAGGAGCCTGAGTAGTGTTTAGCTCTTACCCACCCTGCGTGACAGAGCAGGATTTGTGAGCAGGGCTCTCCTCACATCTGCTCCCAGGCCTTTGTTTGGGTGGAAAGCCATGGCTCCTTGAGAGCAGCCCTGTTTGTTCTGTTGGGGGGCAGCAATCAGAATGCTAATCACTGCGGCTCTCAGCATGCCAACACTCACACACACAAAGCTCGCCAGCCACACCGCAAAAAATACAGACTTGGAAATTCAGAGGAGTCCAAATCTCTCTTCCTTCCCTGGCTGAAACTTAACAGCTCTGGAGGGGTGCCAGGGGGAAAGGAACAGCAGTCGAGAGAGTAGAGAGCCCATAACCCAGGGAGACAGCATCATTCATGACATGAAAAGACGCTTGTAAAATTCTCCATCTGGCTTACTGTTTGCATTACAATTTTTCCAACTGCATTGTGAATAAGTCTTGTGTTTGGTCTTTGATGGAGGACAATTCTGGTCACTTTCAAACGCTGGGTAGATCAATGTGTAAATCTAATAAAAATGCAAAAGCATTCAAAAAGAGTTCCAAACAGTATTTCCAAATTTAACAAAAATACACAGGACATAGAGGACACAGTAACCTAACAGGTTTAGAAAAGAACCAAAGGAAGAGGAATGTGGGAGATAACTAACTGCACCCATCTTTATGCCAAAAGTTCACAACCAAGTTATGATATGCAGTAACAAAAACACCAGTCCATTTGGCAGCCATGTAGTTTGGAAACTCAGTTCTTCTGTTGATGAACAAATGCCCATTTCTCAAAAAACCAGTGTCACCGCTGCATGCCTGTTTGCTTACCTGCTTTTATTTTGATGGTCATCAAAGCAAAAACATTTCCCAACAGTCACTAACATCATCACCCAAGCAGATGCTCAGAAAGCTAGTATCTTGTGTGGGTATAAAGAATCACACACAACAAGAAGATACAACAAATGAGCACTGAAAGAAGTTTTTACTTTTGCTAACAATCTCATAATTTTTATTTCCCAATGGTACTAAAAATGGCCATTTGTTTAAACAGATTGAAAAAAAAAAAAAAAAGGCCAACAAAAAGATGTTTTCAGGTGTCATATTTATTCAAGAACACCTGCCTAGGCTGCCTAAGCCCCAAGCCAAAAATGTACCTCATTCTACTGCAAAACTAAACTTTTCCTAGTTTGTTCTAGTACAGATGAAATTCACATTTGTTTGTTCCATTGAGACACTGGAGAAAATCAGTCATAAGCCCCTAGAAGAAGAAAGGAGTTCTTAACATTAACACCCAGCTCCCAGCAAAGCTTTCTCTCAGGATTACTACACCTTGCATTGATCAGGTCCTGGCTTCTTCAGTTCTCAAAAAATTTTTCTTACATCTTTTGAGAGGATTTTTTGTTCTGTGTCTGTTAGCTGCAACTATGCATTTTTTGTAGTCACCTGAAGTCCTACTTTTTGTCACTGCTGAAGCAACTAAAAAAGACAAAGACCCCAGGTTTACAAGTACTAATGTATATGAAACACCCTTGCTTTAAATAAGTGACCGAAAAGACACATTTAATGTGCCTGCCCAGCTCCCTACAACTTGGCAGAGTTAAATAGGTCATGCAAATGGGTCACACTGCAATGGCAAGGATCGCATCGTGGCCAGCTGCCGTGCCTCAGCTAACGGGTGGTATCTTTTACAGTGTCTCAGAAGATACATGACCAGAATTTGGTCCTTTTGCCAGTCCCTACAAGGCACTAAAACACAATTTCATCAATACATTAAATGGAAATGATATTGCCTTTCTCTCAGCTATGGCTTGCTGCAACTGTCTCATGCTGGCTCCTCTTGGTTTTACTCAACGGCATTACAATCAAAAATCTTCTGGCATTTGTCCTTCATACACACAGAGGAAAAGCCTAAAATTATTTTGCAGATTTTCTCTATTCTTTCAAAGTATAAAATTTTATATCTGTAAATATATTTATACAGATCTATAAATTATAAATCTATAATTTACAGATATCTACAGATATACAGATAGCTATAAAATTTTAACTATGCTTAATTGATAAAATGACAGAAAAATCTAAATAGGCTGCTTACAGAAGACAAACACTTCAGTGTGGTGACAGACACTGGACACAAGCATAGGATACACTAACAGATTAAAACCCAACCCTTTTTTGCTTTCCTCAGCAGAGTCCTGAGAGTTCCTGTTAGATCAGCACTATAAGCAATGTCATTTACTTGTCAGTAGAGAAATCCAAAAATTACTGACGTAAATGTTTTGCTTTACCAAATTTCAGAAACAAAAAATTAACCAACACACAAAACTATGAACTCTCAGGCAAAGTCAGCCATGAACCAATAAGAATGGTCATGGACAGATAAGGGTGAAGAAAGAGAAAAGGGAAGGGAAAAACGCTCCTGCGCTCACAACTCCATTTCAATACCGTCCCCTATTCATCCTTTCTGGTGTGTAACTGACAGACTCACCTCTACAAAATCACTTTGCCAGGAAAACCACCTGCAGGTAATGCAGAGAGAGTAGGTGGTGGAGGAGTTACACCTTCCTGAAGGTGTATGGAGGCAAAACAATACACTGCTCACTTGTAATCATTTTTTGTTTGGTTGGTTTTAATCTCTGCACTATAAATATGAAAAAATGTTCACTGTATAGCATTAAGTCATTTTCCTCATGCACAAAGTGGTGCACAAAATCCTGAATCCTGCAAAAAACCCCAGAAACTGGCAGTTGAGCAGGACAGACACCCTGGAAAGCCACTGCAAATTCACACAGTAGCACTGCCAACACACAAGATAGCTCAAGCTAGCGAGAATCAAATATTCACAGCAGGCAAATTCTCTCCATAGGATCTGCTGATCAGATGCAATGGCAAACAGCTTGAATTTGGCCCACTTCCATTCCTTTCATCTGCCACAATAGTATACAAAACATTCTCACTGTATTCGCACTGCAAATCGGTCCTACAGCTTATCACTGCGGAGCCATCATTTGTAAACGTGCTACTGCATGGCCTGGATGAGATATACAGATAAACTTGGGGAAAATAAAAGCTAGCCAAGCTGTATGTCTGCACGGAACACTGAATAAAATGCCAAATACATGCCACTTCTGTGAGTTGGAGATATTATTAGTTGCCAGTAGCACTGCTCTGTTTTGCAGGACAGCTGCAGACAAACAGGTGGCCTTTTTCATTTCTGGAATGCTGATATTTTCCCTGGTCCAGAATAAATTGGAAGATCTCTTAAAAAATAAATTCCAAACTGCTTTTCTGAGCAATTTCCTATACAGACTCTTTAAAGCCTTTTGTTTGCTCTCAACATTTCTTCCAAATTCTCTTATTTTTCCATTTTACGTAAGTAATTAGAGGTGGTAATTTATCTACATAAAAGCAATGGATCTTGTCTGATCCACAGGCTCGTAGAAATATTGAAGTATTCGGTTCAAGTACACCAGGAAAAAACTTTCATGAGAAAGGCTGGGAACTCTTTACATATATATATATATATATATATATATATATATATATATATGTGTGTGTGTGTGTGTGTATGTGCGTGTGTATGTATGTATATGTGTTACTATTTATCCAATATGCTTTACTGTATATGTTTCACTATATACGTGAGTTTAACTATACATATATGTTTAACTATATATATATTTCACTATATATGTGTGTGTATACGTGTGGTTCACTGTTTATACAATATGCTTCACTGAATATACAATAAAACTTCACAAAACAGTTTTCCGTGGCAGATACGAAATCACTAAATTTGGAAGGCACTCGCTCGCAGTTGGGACAGCTTCACTTAGAAGCTGAGCTGGTTAATCTCCAGAAGAGGAAGGCTGACAGCACACCAGAAGTGAAGGTAACTACCCCCCCCCCTCCCCCAGAACAGCAAGGGGAGTCAGGGCTGCTTACATCCCAAAAAGATTCTGTCACACAACAGCCTCACCCCCGAAAATTAAACGCTACTGGGGAAAAACAGAAAGAGACGGACCCTGGGAGCACGGAGGGAAAGCAGGACTTACCAGCCCGGCAGCCGGACCGATGCTGTTGTCCCGAAGCGGCGGCCGGGCCGGGCGGGCGCGGCAGAGCTGCGGCGGCGGGGCTGCATCCCCAACTCCACCCACCGTAGCGCCGCGTCCCGGCACCCCCTGGGCACAGCGGGCAAGTTAACGAGCGTGGGATCCTGCGAGCCGCGAAGGCAGAAGGCAGGTCCAGAGAATAAACACGGCGAGGATCAGACCGAACCAGCAGGAGTAGGGCACGCCGCCCGGCTCCACAGCCAGGGCCTTCCAGCACGTCGCTGGAAGAAGCTGATGAAGACTATCTTTGCCAAGAAAGCCCAGCCTTTTTATGCTTCTTTTTGGGCAGTCAACAAGGAAAAGATGTGCCTCCTCCAACAACAGCCCTGCTCCCTTAACAAAAAGGCAAAAACCACCTTAAAACTGCGTGAAGAAATGGGCTGGTTGTTACCATACTGCAACTGCACAAAAACCCCCCAAACATGGCTCTAAGCAACCTTCAGGTAATATCTAAGGCTGCCTGAAGATTTATAGATTTATACATTTATGGATTTATAGAATCATCAAGGTTGGGAGAGACCTTCAAGGTCATCCTGTTCGGTTGTCCACCGAGCACTACCACTGTAGCCCCTAAACCACATCACCCAGTGCCAGAACCAGGCACCTCTTGAACACCTCCAAGGATGGTGACTCCACCACCTGCCTGAGTAATCTATACCAATGACTAAGCACCCTATAGTGAAAGTTTTTTTCTAATACCTAACTTGAATTTCCCGTCTCAGCTTAAGGCCATTTCCTCTTGTCCTCTCACTGCAGGCACGGTGGAAGAGACTGACCCCCACCTCACTACAACCAACTTCTTTTCAGGTAGCTGTAGAGAGAAAGGAGGTCCCCCTGAGCCTCCTCTTCTCTAGACTAAACAAACCCAACTCCCTCTGTGTTGCTCAGTACCCGTCCCCAAAGATCTTGCTGGAAGTGCCAAGGTGTTTAGATGCTGCTGCTCCCAACCAGGCTCACTTGGTGCTGCAAGTGCCTAGAGCAAGAAGATGGGGGGGAGGTAGGGAGGGCTATATGAAAAGCAAGCCAAAAATAAATTAAATGTGTTAAGCAAAGCAAATCCTGAGTACACTTGTCCTCATGAAACTAAAATCAAATTTAAAAGCTTTCAATTCTTTGAGAAAATCAGAAGCACAGCAGCACTACTCAAGAAATTGTCCTGGTATTTTCCTACATCTGTCCTTCACTACCAGATTATTTGCTTTTTAATCTTTGCCCTGTAACAAATTTCAGCCACATTTATAAGCTCCATATGCAATGCAGTGTATTACTACCATTTGTATGATGGCTATGACTAAAATCCCCAAACAGAAATGACCATATTGTATACAATGCAAGGCAAATGCAAGTAGCACAGAATATAAAATGGCACTGTATGTCCTGTGCAGGTAGTGAAAATTTCATGCTGGGTACAGAATGAATGATGTATCTTATTTCTACAATTTTTTAAAAGAGCTTCAAGTCGCTGCAGCATGATATGACATAAAAGAAAAAACACTGTGGAACAAGAAAGGAGAAGGATAACAGGAAAAGAAAGAAGAAAATAATGGGAGGAGACCACAGGAAAGAATATGAACAAGAGTAGCCTTCAACTCACGAGGCAAAAGCAAACCACGGGGGGTTGGGAGGAGTGCACACAGCATGAGCACAAGGCTGACCCTATGACTTCACTAGTTAAGTAGGTCCTGATATCACTCCTTGCTACATCAGGTCATTATCCCTGAAGGCACAAATAAAACATTTAAACAAATGGGGGCTCAGTCAACATCCATGTCTTTGGGGGGAGAGAGCAATCAGATGATGTGAATTCCCTCAGATTTGCCAAACCAAAGATACACCCTGAGTAAGATGGCTTTGTTTACAGCAATGAAGACAGAACATAGGCAGGCAGGGAAACCCCCCAAAGCATTTCAAGTCTGTTCACTGGCTCCGATGCTGATGAAATCACAGCCAGCTGTCAACCAGATGTCAGATTTCACCTGGTCTCAGAGAAGGAGTACCAATCTGATGCCATATTCTATAGTAACAGCCATGCTATGGCCAAGGAAGAGGACAGCATTTCCTTTCCACCCCCTCTCTGCAGTTCCCTCTCTCAGGATCGCTCACTCACTATCTTCTTAGTACCAAACAATAGCGCTTGGCTTGGGTTTGGGCCTCAGTTTTATGCCTTCTTCTGTTACCCACTTTTCATTTTATTTTTTTATGAATAAGGCTCACCAAGAGCAGGGTTAAAAACAAGCTCCTGTACAGTGAATTGTAGCCAAGTGCTTCTGGAAGCTGCTGGGAATTCACCTTGCCAGATGGGTAAAACCCAGAGCCAGATGGGTAAAACCACAAAACTACCAAAAAAAGTAAGGCATGGCTCCTTTTGCTGTCATGGAAAGACTGTTATTTACTTCCTCTGCCTTGTTGGTTGGTCTATGGAGTGGGTCAATACAAAAACTGTGGCAGAGTGTGTTGAGGAAAGGGACAAAAGAGACAAGAAGGAAAGAAACATCACAATGGCAATGCTCTCAAGGCAACCAGAGCATGTGTGGCATCTACTCCTCCTTATCCATCCTCTTGGCAATAGTTGTGCTGCCTACCTGAAGGAGGGGAGAAAAGGTCATGAAGACAAATTTGACCTTTATTGCACTCACATTATAAATGCAGAAGTATGACTACTAACTGAAACAGAGACTTCAAGAGTTTCAACCCCGAAACCACAATGCTTCCCTCAGGACATCCTGCTGGGGAAACAGGACACTTTCCTTTCTCAGCATGTCCTTGCAGCTGCTGCCCCCACAAATGGGCTCTATGGCAAAATATAAAAATGGGCAAAAAATTCACAGCTAAGGAGAATGTGCTGTATTCTATGTTTGGTTTATTTGTGTGTGATTATCTGGACACAGTGAAGCATTAAGGAAAGTACACAGTCTGACTACGGATTTAGATCTCAAAAGACACCCATCCCAAACACACTGCTTAAAGAAAACAAAAATACATAAACTTTGAATATAGAGTTGTAAGTCATAAGAACTCATACATCAGATATTGTGAAAACAAAACCAGTCTATAAGTAAAGGAGACCGTGAAAGAAACTAACCTGAGCATTAAATATGAGAGAGTACTTTTTTCATAGACATAATGTTAAAGCTTATCACTCTGCATACAATAAATAAATACAGCTGAATTACCTCCTGAGCAATATACCCAAAAGGTACAGCCCTAGAGTAGTCCAAAGGAATACCACAACTAGGTTAAGTTCAACACAATTAAGTCCTTCATGTGTTACGTACAGACATCAAGTAAAACCAAGCACTGCTGAATAAACCTGTGCCTTTCCAGACTGCTGTCAGGGCAATTTGTGTGTTAAGCCATGACAAAACAGATATTTTTTAAAAACTACTTATGTGTTCTGGCTAAGATAATGTACTTTAATGGTAAAGATGATTACCTATGCAAAGCAAATCTATGTGCTAAAATTTATTCCATGTTTTTCTTAATTATATTAGCAGGTCTGCTAAAAGATAATACATTTCTTTTCACATACCCTTTCCCTTTCTGCTTGCAGAGTCCAAACAAACTTCATGGGATCCCTCTGATCACACTTGATATCTCAGGGCACTGATACCTAACACCTGCTTTCTATATTTTGACTTGACTGTAGGGAAAATAACCTTGTTTTCCAGGAAGAGCACTGTTGACTATTCAAGGGACTCAGCTCCAGGAAACGTGCAACAGGACCTTTGGGATGGAGTGGGTCTAGTAGAGAAGGAAATGAGGAAAAATTCTGTCCACCTGAAAAGGTGTGTCTGGGTGTCATTAATTATCTGACCAGCATCATCTGTTATAAACCAATATAGGTAATGTAAAGCATAATCGATGCATCTGCATGCACATTCAGAGGTGACTATCTGAAAAAATACTTCTCAACCTGTGATTGCTACCAATTGCTTTTTGTTTTTCTCTCTCATTACATCTAAAGCACATGGCAAGGACCAACCAAAAAAAAAAAAAAAAGGAAATAGAAATGAGCAATAGTGAGAATTACACATAATGCTTTTCTGATACACAGGGACCTGATTATTTAGAGACACAAAACTGTATTGGAGTTATAGACTCAATTCATATCTTCCCCCTGTCATTTATCAGCTGTCTTCCCACTCAGGCACAGAAGCAAACATCATCACAATCGCACACTGTGTCTCACCTAAAAAAATCCAATGCGCAGGCTGGAAGGTGTAAAGACCTTCCCCGGATCTTTGTTCGTGAAGACTGGCCATTATTATATTATTATATAAGCCCCCCAAATGTAGGGTTTTAGTAAAAATATGTGCATAATGAATTTAATTTGAAGTTTTGCAACATTCAGCTGTATTGAACCAGCTGAGCACAAAACTTTGAACATTCACAGCCACAGAAGAGCTGAAAATTTTTAAAGGTTCTTTTTAAGGTTTGAAACTGTAAAGGTACAAAAGAAATTAGTACCTAAAGTTAAAACTGATTTGACACCAAACCTCTAAAACTGAATGTATGACCACTGCCTGCCAGCTTCATAACACTTCTAATTGCAGTAACTACTCACTACTACCATGACTTTACTTTCTTGCCCCGTTCCTTTACATGGTATGTTCTCTTTTGCTCGATATATTAGGCAAAGTTATCTTCCATTTAAAGCCAAAAACTAGTAATAGTTGCTAATACTTGGACTTCTCTCAGCAAACAGCAATCCACTGTAGGAATCAGGACACTGTGCAGCCCAAGCTGTTGGAGGGCCTCTGCATCTCCATGTCCAAGTACAACTGCTGTAGGTGGGCCTTGAGAGATGCAAGAAAGCTGCCTATGGGGGCCAGGGGCCTGGCAGTAGCTTTTAAAATCAGACCAAATCTCTATTCCCCAAGGCAAACAGCAAAATAATGAAACTGCCAGGAAGGACTCATTCCTGTTCAGTTCGTGACCTCTGCAAAAAAAGCAACAAATTCCACTTCTTCTTTCAAATTAAACAAGGAATATGTTTTAATAATCTGTGGTGGTCAAGGTTTGATAAAAATCAGAAATCTCCTTGCTGCTGTTACATGATACCTGACATACATTTTGCCCCCACTCATAGCTTTGCATTTTCATGCCAACGTTACATAAAACATACTGGAGTTCTTTAATGTACAGGTTGGGGTCTCCTTGAAAATACTTCTAAAAGAAGCTGTTCAAGTCCAAAAAACACTATTTTTTTTAATTGGCATTTTCTGCTGAATGAAGTTCCAGTATATGAGACTTGCAAACCCTACCTTTATTGGTTTTACTTATACTAAAAAAATAAATAGGAAGTTTTCATATTTAGAAATCTAGAATGATTTTGGTGAAGAAAAGGAAGGGGAAGAAAATGAATAATTTTCAAATTTCTGCAATGAATTTTACAGACAATCAAAATATCTGTGCAAAACTAAATAAATCAGTGCCTGTTTGTAACTTTGACCATATATAATGTAACAGCATGAATAACTGAACACCCCAATACTAATCCATATATCTGTTGTTTTTTCCCAGATTTGAAAACCTACATTTGGTGTCTAGATGGCATGGCCATAATTGTCAGTCATCTTGAATATCTGCAGCTTTGGTGGGGTTTTTTGTGGTAAATATTCAGGGCAAGATGAGCTACCTAATAGTGTGGCAGTGATTTGTTTCACAACCCTTTTCAATCATCAGTAAACCATTTCCTAGATATAATTCAAGAATTAGCACAACTACTCATGAAGCTATGGTAGCTGCAAACCAAGATGCATTGTGCAGAATAGCCAACTTTAATTACTACTATTCGTTAAGTCTACAGAGGTCACGCAAATATGCCTTTGAAGGGCCATTTGGAAAGCAGGATTTACGGATTACATTACATTACAAATTACATGGTAATTTGCAGTTATGAAGACTAAGCTTTCAGGAGGAATAAAAAGTAGTACAATAATATACCATATTTAAGAAGATGAATTTCTTCACAATAATGTACATAAAATCAATGATTAAAACAAGAGGGAATGAAAGGACTACTTCTTTAATATGGTGTATTCCTACTGTAAGGCTTTTCCCCAGCTGTTTTACAATGTCTTGGTTCTAGTTCCTCTGGACAGCAGAAGAGAAGACAGAAAAGGACCTCTTCTCCTACAGGGCAGATGTTCCTGTTGGTCAGTTTTCTTCAACACATTAGAGCTGTACTCTCTTCCCTTGGAATGCACAAAGCAACAAGGGTAGAAAGATGAACACATGCATCACCCCAGGTCTTTAGGATCAGGAACTAAGCAGTGGAGATGGCAAAAATAGCTTGTCTCATTGTTGGTATTGGGAACAGAAAGGGGAAACAAATCAGTTATTCTTAAATTTATTCTTAAAACTTCAGTTTATACCCTACCCTCTGTCCTTGGCAGACCTGAGATAACCTTTTGTTTGTTAGAGGAAAATAGCCAGTTCAGCTTATCTGGATATAACCAGTGGCTCCTGCTCAGAACAGTCACAAATAAGGCCAGCAGAGACGTTTATGTACCATCAAATAACAAGCTTCCAACTCCTCATCTGCTACTTCTGAAAACCTTTACAATTTAAAGCCACATTAAAACCTTATTAAAACTTAGCTGATGAGACTTTATAAAGGGAAATAGTAAATTTAAAGTAAATATGATTTTTTTCTTTCCTCAACAGAGGGCCGGGACTCAGATGTGATCAGAGAGAGGTGGATCTAGACAGCAGAACCAGTAGAGTCCAGCAAGATTATTAGGCCAGGTTTCAGAGGCCATGAAAGCAGCTGTACTAGCTCTAGCACCAATAAGAAGCTGCCAGCAAATTAGCTGATTTAAAGCACTGCAGAGCTCCAGTCCCCAGCCAGCTCACGTCTCCAAACCACTCCCACAGGCACAGATTTCTGGAGAATGCAAATGTTACACATGGCCACCCAAAATGAGCTCAAGGCCAGCAGGACTTATTGGCTTTGGCAAGCACCTCTACACTGCCCTTCCTAGCGACAGGGGAATATGCATCAGACACAGTACTGCCTTGCTTGAATGCACAGACCCAGCTGATGCTCGGCACTGTGCTGAAGCCAATCAGCCCGTAAATCTGGAGACCCTATTGAGAGCTACCTGGGGTTTACAAGGTCAACAGATGTAGCCCAATACAAGCACAGGGGCTACAGAGCTATGCAACCACCTTAGGTGATGCAGGAACACTGCCCAAACTGCAGCACAGAGGTCTCACCCACCCAGGAGGTACAAGGAGGTACTGCTCATACATGTCCCTTCACGTACATGCCAGCCAGTCCAGAGCTGCTCAGGCACTTCAGCATTCCCTGTGCTCTGCGTATGACTGCAGAGAGCCTGGAGAGTCAGCTAACGCCTGAGCAGCACCCACTTTCTTGGGCTTTTTGGCTACCTGGAAATCCCCAAATGTGCTGTGCTGCACTGCTAAGCTGATCTCGTGCCTTTGGGCCACTTGCCCCCAAATGGAAGAGGCACTGGCGTCAAGTTGCTCTCCCGCAAGAGCTGTTCTGTGGCGGTCCCGAGCCAGGGTGATAGATGCTGCTGCCAAACCCAAGCAGGCTGTTCAGTGAGTTGCCCACACCCACAACACAGAGGTTATCCAGGGTTCTCCATTCTTTGGCATATCCCAAACTCCACCTTCCATTATCCTGAACAGAGTAGTTGACTTATTTTCCTCTTATTTACTTCCCATTTTCTTCCTGACCTCAGTCTGGCATTCTTATTTCTCCAACCGTATAGTTATAAAGGACAAGAATATTTGTATGCTGCCATAAAAAGAGAATAAATTATACTGGAAGCTGTGATGAAGAATACTGACCACAGTCTTTGAAGTTCTTGGTGTGCAATTTGCTTACTTAATAGTTTGTACTAAGATTTAAGTGCTAGATTTCTAATATTGCTCATCAAATTTCAGCCAAACAAAATAGAACAAGCAAGGTGAACTACTCTTCGGATGATGAACTATCTGCAAGAATTTTTGAACTCTCAGTTCTTCAAAAATTATGTAAAAGTCTGGAATTTAGGGAGTTTCAGTTCTCTAGGATCATATTGTAGAAAGTAAATTTTACTCAGGATTGGGTGGCTCAAGAGATTGGGTAATAGTATTTAAAAAAGCAAGTGATTAATCTCTGATCAACCACAGGGCAAGGACTAAAGAGCATTTAAGGTCTCAAACACCTCTGGAAACTAGCCAACTTAGTCTAATACTGTGGATGCTGACTCTAGGCAGATTTTGGATTTTCTCACGCACAGTCATCATGCTTATCAGTAGCCTCCTCTAAATTTCACTAGAACAATTCCATCATCCCCCCCAAAATTCTGCATTACAGTTATGCTTATGAAGAGCTGATGGCAGAGAGATACCAGGTTTGCTGATAACACTGTGCTGACAAATACCTTGTTTCTCTCTGTCCTTCTTTAACTGCATCAATTTGTTGTTTCTTAGTTAAAAATTCCTGAAGGCAGAGACTTGAGATGCCATATAGCCTCAGCATAAAAGGGATGAGGGGACTCATACCAGTAAGTTGATTTTGATCACTGCTGATTGCCTCATGCAAAGATCTGAGATGCTTGAAAATGCAGGCCAGGCATGCCTGCAGATAGCGCTCCTAAACTCTCTTCCAATTAATCATAATATTGGATTGAATTTTGCTCTTTGGGTTGCTAAAGACAGAATGAAAGAACAAGAAAACTGGTGCAATATTTCCGAAGATAAAGTATCACCCATTCTAAAATAATTCTGCTAATACCTTGCTTACTTAAATTTTTGTAGGACTGCAACACTTCTCCAAGAGGATGTAATTATTTCGCTTCTTCCTTGTCTAAAATCCTAGTCCACTGACATACCGGATTCCACCCAGTCACTATTCAGCAGTGTAAAAATAAAATACAGGCATGCACACTAAGGAGGAAGATCAGTCTAGCCTGACTGCTTCTCATAAAAAAACAAAAGAACAAAACAAAACCCAGCCTCCTATAACAAACTTCATGTAATGTTTCTTTTTGAGTGTACTTTTGGCCCGTAACATGTATTTATGTACTTACTTATCTTTAAGGAAGGTTTTTTTAAAAGTTCTGGCAACAGTCTCTGGCAACCATTCTGTTTTATTTACCAGTTTGCAACTAGTTTTTCCAATATTGATGCAATTCCTGCATTTTTTCATCATTTTTTAAAAATGAAATATCAAAATATATATTGTTTCCAATACATACTATCCAGCTTGCAGTAGTAGTCTTTTTTTTTTTTTTTTTTTAATCTGATTGTATTATCCTCAAAAATAAATATGTTCAGGAAAGCAGAACAGTGTATCTATGTCTGATGCGTGTGGCACTCTCAGGACATTTCAAGTTATCTTTCTCATGCAGTTGCCACAGTTTAAGAAACAACTACTGCTTGACTTCTTTAAGGATAACAGGAGAAATTTAATGAAAGAAAACATCTGAGAATTGTACAAAAAGAAAGGGGTTTTTTTCTGCTTCTCTGTATGTCAAGTGAAAGTTGTATAAAGTATTTTTCTAGATCAGAAATTTAGAGGTTTTATTAGCTGGTGCTACTGACCTGTGCAGACAGTTTTCTGGCACAATTTTCACTACTTGTTTACAGTATCACCTCAGTTATCCAGAACTTCTTGTTATCCCCACAAGGGTCAAATTCCTGACACATATTAATTACACTGAAAATTGTCCTGGATTACTTGAAACCTCAAATAACTGAACCTATTCACTATCCTCCCTTTTAAATAACAGAGGACATACTATGTAGTGGTGCTAATACTCTGTGGGTGATCCCTGTAACTCCAGAAATTAATACATAAACGTCACACTTCTTATCTAGCAGGTCTGTCAGCTTTGGTCTGAAAACCAGGCTTGAGAGGTGGAGGACATTTATAGTGTGGTCCTGCTCACTGCTGTGGGCTGCAGAACAGGAGGAGATAGGAAGGACGGGATAATTAAAACCAAAAAACCACCGACCAGCATTCCTAATCCATGCACTGCTGGCCAAGGAAACAGAGCTGTTTCACAGGTCAGCTCTCCTTAGTTGCCAAAATGACCTTGAATCCCTCCCTTGGTCAGCCAAAGAGTAGGTGCTTCCTGTAGAGAAGCCTGTCCCTCTGACACTTCAGCTTTTACAGTTGTGGCTACTGTACTTCACCTTCTTGTGCCCATCACTGGGCAATAAAGCCTGCAGCTTCTCCCTGAAGGCACTCACAGAGCAGCTTCAGAGGAACATCTTCAACTGCATTATATCGGGGCATGAATGCAAAGATGAGAATGCAAATACCTACTGGCAATTCAGGTATTTAGCCAACAGCAGGCATTAGCTGTAAGATCCCTAATGCTGTTGCTAGGCAGGAGTAGTAAATTTAGGACTGTTTTTGGAAAAAACAGCAAGCCTCTTTCCAACCAAACTAGAAACAGTATTCAAAGGACAACAGCAAAAAGGCAGCTTTTGTTAAGAGCAGGAGCTCTTGGTAACACCCATAGGATTTGTTGGTTGTGCAGCCAAGCTACACTGCACCAACCAATCCAAAGGTTATAAAAGGCAAGAAGCACGAGCACCATCAGCCCAGGCAATCAGTTTAAGGCCTGAAATTTGTTGCCTCACAACAGGTGCAAGGGTTGAGAGTCACAATCTGGCACTCAGTCCAGTGCGCCTCCCAACACACCGATACAATTTTGGAACACATCAAGTCAAGTAACAGCTCACTAGCAGTAAAAAGAGACCAAATAATACCAAAATTATGACTAAAAAAGAAAAGAAAGGGGAAGGGGGAAAGCATCATGTTTACCACTGGCCTTATGGGGAAACACAAGCTTGATTCTAAATTGTGCATAGGAACTAGTACAATGCAAAAAGAAAGCCAAGATCATGAAGTAGCATACAGAATGGACTGAGAAAAGCTGAGCTGAACTCAGTACACACTTGGATGCATGCACACATTTAGCAAGTTCAATACCCTTCCCTTATTGAAAAGCCTGAAAACTCCCTTTCACACATCACACAGTAATAAATCAGTGTGCACCACTGCCCCAAAGAAAAACAGACATTCACTGTCTAAGTAACAGTGCTTCCCACACGAAGATGAAAAGGCAGAAACAAAAAAATATGTGGCAATAGTGAGGACTCAAACAGAAGGACACCACTCCAAAGATATGAGGATTGCCTCTGTATTGCAATATTAATTTTCTAGACCATTAGTTATATCGTTTGTCCATAAATGAATTGTAATTCTCCCGCTAAGCTGTGGGACAGATTTCCACGTGGTATTACAAGGCTTTTCAGCTTTAAGAGGTTAATAGTTAATGGTTTTGGTGTCCCTCAGTCAGATAGTTCAGCCTACCACTGTATTTTCCACAAGCAGTGAACTAAGCTGTTTCCTCTGCAGCATTAATTTTAACAGGTTTACAATAGTACCATTAGACCTCTGGACATTTAAGAGGAAGTGCACTACAATTGGAAAGTACCATGCCAAGCAGGAAGCAAGTGGCTTTCATCCAGGAGCACTGAGGAATGCAGAAGACAAGGAGAATTCAGTGTCAGATATTTCAACCTCTGTGAACTCTTGAACACAGAACCAGACTACAGAATTTTACTGGGCTCTTAAACCAAAGAAATCACTGTGCACAGATCTTCAAGGCACCAGTTTTCCACTAGTTTGCCTTTCTGCTTGTTTGCTTTAAATCAGGGAAACAACTGCAACGTGATCTTTGAAGCGAGACACGTTCCATCATCTGCATTCAGCACGTAGGCTCCTGCTAGCAACATGCTCATCATCTGACAGAAATTCACTAAGAGTGCCTGGAAAGGTTTTCAGCATAGAAAGCATATGAACAGTTGCTAGCAGACATTAATTGCAACAGACTTCACCAAGTTGATTTGCAGCCAGGGAGGGAATCAGAGACAGAATTCTTCTGCTACCATCCTCAGCTCAACGGCTGGAGTCACAACTGATTGCTGCTTGCTCCCTTTTCACAAGAGAAGTCAAAGGAAGCTTGAGCTTTCCTGGACCATTTTGAGGTGGCAGATCTGTTGGTCTGACCACACTGTGAAAACTGTACCTGCTTGCCTCCCAGAGACTGGTCAGATTAAGAGCTATTGGGGAGACACCCTCCCTTTTCACACCTCCAGTACTACTGTTATCTGGTTATCAACATTCTCCAGATCATATCACATGGACCTAGCTCTTCCCTGCAGCAGATGCTACATGTCACTGAAAAAGACAGTTGGGGATCAGAGACAGTATTTATAGTGCAGACCTACAGACTCCAACCTGAGAGAGGCTTTCCAGAATTAGGGTGTGAGAGTACTACTAAGTATAGTTTTAAATACAGACAACCTTTAAATCAAGGATGTAAGGTTTGAGACTTTCACAGGTTCCTATGTCCTTTGCTTTTGGCCAATGCCTTAAGGAGTGCATCTAAGTTTAAACTCTGTAGCTGCAGTTTCAGAACTACTTTAAACTGATCAAATGACACCTCCTTTCCCAACTTGGTGAGCCTCTTCCTTCCCTCCTGCCTGTGTTCTTGCTCTTGCTGTAAGATGAAGGGTATTTTTAAGCCAGATCAGCTGCCCACTTCAGCCAATAACCATACGAGTGGTGGTGCTGTCATGGTAGAAGGTGTAGGAAAGCCAAATTCAGAGCAGCTGAAAGCAACCATAACCTCTGGTCCAGTTTTTCTTGTTAAGGACAAAACCTGATACTTAATTTAGCCTCAAGGCATGAATAGTCATAGCTCTGCTTATTTTAAGTATGTTGGCCTAAACAGATGCAATACACCAGCTAAGTGCTTCTTTTTACATCCTCATTGGTAAACTAATCAGTTTTGCAATGGAAGACACCTAAAAATTGCAGGTGCCTGGATACAACTGCAACAGTGCCACATTCATCATAGGACATCCAACACCTTCACTGAAAATTCCTGAGCACATGGTATTGTCCCAGCTATTAAGAGTAGTCATAAGCTTCAATAGCGGGATTTGTTCCGAAGAGTATAAATTGTTGTTCAGAAGGCCATTTGTTTCTAAGACAACAGCCCAAGGACAGCACTGGATTCTTCATTTAGTGAAGACTTAAGCTATATGGCAAATGGCATTTTGTTTGTTAAACTATCATTTTTTTGATACTTACAGATGCTTAGAGATTATTCTTCAGAAGTTTGCCATTTCTGAAATACTCAGTCAGTCGCAAAACCAATGTAATGCAAGTCATGGTTGAACTTGTAGAAGGACTCTTTAGCATCTGAAAGCAAATCTAACAATTAATCCAGTCGGCAACCTACATTTTTCACGGGTACAAAATGAGCTCCAGCTGACCTCTCCAACCCAAGGAAAGACACTGTCATTTATAGTAAAGGTTAATGCCATGATAAGAGCAAGTTCACATTTCAGCTGCCTAGCATTATAGCTTCAGCAGTAATGTTTTTCTTTTTGCCATTTTCAAATGTTATCCATGGAATCCTTCCCTTTATTAAACTTCCTATGTAAAAAAAAAAAAAAAAAAAAAAAAAAAAAAAAAAAAAAAAAAAAAAAAAAAAAAAAAAAAAAAAAAAAAAAA
>NW_020955508.1:454984-509436 GCF_003031625.1 Empidonax traillii
AATTAGGGTGTGAGAGTACTACTAAGTATAGTTTTAAATACAGACAACCTTTAAATCAAGGATGTAAGGTTTGAGACTTTCACAGGTTCCTATGTCCTTTGCTTTTGGCCAATGCCTTAAGGAGTGCATCTAAGTTTAAACTCTGTAGCTGCAGTTTCAGAACTACTTTAAACTGATCAAATGACACCTTCTTTCCCAACTTGGTGAGCCTTTTCCTTCCCTCCTGCCTGTGTTCTTGCTCTTGCTGTAAGATGAAGGGTATTTTTAAGCCAGATCAGCTGCCCACTTCAGCCAATAACCATATGAGTGGTGGTGCTGTCATGGTAGAAGGTGTAGGAAAGCCAAATTCAGAGCAGCTGAAAGCAACCATAACCTCTCGTCCAGTTTTTCTTGTTAAGGACAAAACCTGATACTTAATTTAGCCTCAAGGCATGAATAGTCATAGCTCTGCTTATTTTAAGTATGTTGGCCTAAACAGATACAATACACCAGCTAAGTGCTTCTTTTTACATCCTCATTGGTAAACTAATCAGTTTTGCAATGGAAGACACCTAAAAATTGCAGGTGCCTGGATACAACTGCAACAGTGCCACATTCATCATAGGACATCCAACACCTTCACTGAAAATTCCTGAAGATGCTCCAGAGCACATGGTATTGTCCCAGCTATTAAGAGTAGTCATAAGCTTCAATAGCGGGATTTGTTCCGAAGAGTATAAATTGTTGTTCAGAAGGCCATTTGTTTCTAAGACAACAGCCCAAGGACAGCACTGGATTCTTCACTTCACTTCATTTGCCATTATATGGCAAATGGCATTTTGTTTGTTAAACTATCATTTTTTTGATACTTACAGATGCTTAGAGATTATTCTTCAAAAGTTTGCCATTTCTGAAATACTCAGTCAGAGTTGCAAAACCAATGTAATGCAAGTCATGGCTGAACTTGTAGAAGGACTCTTTAGCATCTGAAAGCAAATCTAACAATTAATCCAGTCGGCAACCTACATTTTTCACGGGTACAAAATGAGCTCCAGCTGACCTCTCCAACTCAAGGAAAGACACTGTCATTTATAGTAAAGGTTAATGCCATGATAAGAGCAAGTTCACATTTCAGCTGCCTAGCATTATAGCTTCAGCAGTAATGTTTTTCTTTTTGCCATTTTCAAATGTTATCCATGGAATCCTTCCCTTTATTAAACTTCCTATGTAAAAAAAAAAAAAAAAAAAAAAAAAACACAAAAAAACCACATTACACTAAGACTTTATTTGTATTATTTTATAAATAACATCTTTGTGAGTCACTTGACAGCCCCAAAACAGGTAGACTCTTTGCTTTTAATCAAGGCCTTTTTTCTAAAGCATGCTAAGGGTGGCCAAGAAAAGAGTGTCTCCATAAAACAAAGTCCCAAAAAAGGAGTTCCACTGCAGTGACCATCCTCTCTTGGTCTTAACACAGAAAAGGCTCCCCGTACCTCTATATTTGCATATTAACATCTTAAATTATTCAATGTGTATAAAGCTAATTATAAACCTACTGATTAAATTCAGGGTGGTTGGGAGAGCAGTCTAAAACCAGACTGTGAATGACACAGGAATGCCTGTGATATTTTTGTAACAGTTATTTATTATTTGTACTAACATACTGTCTAGGAGTCCTGGCTACAGAGCAGGACTCATGGGGTGAGGTGTTAGACAAAAACAGACTAGCAGATGATCCTTGCCACAAAGAGCTTACACATATTATTAGCATTTGGCCAAACCAAGTCCTGACATTCTCCGCAGCAGAGCTCAGCAGGCTCAGGGCACAGCTTAAGCTGACTGTGAAACTGCTACACCTTTGAATCCTAACCAGTCTAATTTGGGAATGGGTCTCAACAACACGGTGAAGTTTGCATACATCCACAGCAGCTATGGATCACAGCCATCCTTCACCTGTGTCCTGCAAACCTTCACCCATCTGAGCCGGTGCCATCCTCACCCAACAAGGAAACTGTTCTGGGCACTCTGAGGGCTAAATGAGAGGCTTCAGCTTATAACAAGGGGCAAATTCCTTGACACTGGCAGAAACGGCCAGTATCCTTAGCATGACAAGGAGTGGTCTCAGCCAACAAACAGCTTAGCTTATTGAGTGCACTGTAAGCACTAAGGAAGCATTCAGAAGGGACTTCAGGGCCAGCAGTGAGGTTGGTCTTCCAAAGTCCTGGCTGAGTTCTGGCTGATACCAGTGGTGCAAGAAACCCACAAAAACCTATGAGGGATCAATAATGGGCAATCTGGTAGCAAACAAGGTGCCTTCACTTCAAGTTTCACCTCCAGACATCATAAAGGCAACACTCCAGCTGGTAGCTGAGGACAGAAGGGACTGCTCATGGATGTTAGGGACAGCTCATGAACCACTGAGGGATGGTGAATGTGAAGACTACTAGAAGCTAGCTAAACTCACTTCTCTGAGGGTGTGCATTACAGCTAAATGCAACTCAGACCATCAAAAGCAAATAAACAAGGTGTTTTGTCTGTTTTTCTATAGTTCATGTCTTTTATTTATTTCCTATTGTTGCAGCCTCTCTTACATCCATACATCAGATTAAAGTGTAAACTTGGAAGCCTGGACAACACAAGCTGAACCCAATGCAGTAGTGGAATGTGTCTCCAGCACATTTGCTGTCAGATTGATGATTAGTTCCCAGCATCAAAAGTATGAGAGTTTTGGAGCCAAACCCAAAACAGCAGAGTAAGCACACACATTTCAATCAATAAAATACTAAATGAGATGCCAGCATAGTGTTTTGCATTTGACTCGGTAGTTTATCTCTAAATGGGAAGAGAGCAATGCTTTCTGAACAGCATTTGTATGACTAATTGGAAGCAATAAAACCCTTCAATCCAATATAAAAAAAAAACCCAGCTGAATTTCCATGTAAAGTTTTAGGTTTTATTGGTTTGCATTTCATTTTCCCCCCAATGCTGTTTCCTTTATGTTTCCTGCCAAATTTGAACTGATGGCTGTTTTCCTCTTCTGCGACAAATTAACTACAGCTTCACTGCAGATTGTTCCACACAGACTCTGTTTACAAACAGTGTGGTTAAGAAACACCTGTTAGTTTACTTTTGTATTCTTCATGTAAGGAAGAAATGTTTATGAGTACATAACATACAGCTAAATTCATTAAAGGGGAATTTTATAAGGTAGCTCTGTCCAGCTCAGATGACATCAAAACAAATAGGCAGGAAAATCTAAATGAAAAATGGATTTGTAGGCAGAGTATAGAAAGCCTGGGAAGTAAAAAGAAAAAAAAAAACACCAACATAAGCATAAAAAGACAATTATGTGAACCATTTATTTTTTTAAGGATACTATTGGTTTAGTGAAAAGATTCAGTGTATATTCTAGTATGTGGTGAGCCAAGGCACACAGGGCTGCTCCAAACTACTGGCCAGACCCTAAGTACTGCTTTAGTCAAATATTCAGATTTCAGAACTGAAGGCAGACACAGAAGGTGTAGAAAAACCAATTACCATTTAGCAAGGAAGATTCACACAAACCACGGCAGAATGGTTTGCACAGCGTTTTCCTCCACTGTTGACACTTTGCTTTCCATCAACATTCACAAAAATGTTTTTGGGATGCAAGTGCCAAGAACTTATTGTTTTTAGATAGTTCGGAAATTTGGCTTCCGTTTACTTCACAAGTACCACAACTTACACAGCAAGACATTTTTATGAATACAATTGTTCTGGGAAATGAATATGTTCAGCAGTGAGTAGTAGTACAAACCAACGAAACAGAAATGTGATGCATTATGAATCTATATATTACAACAGGAGCAGGCTCTTTCCAGAAAGTGCTAGAACTAAAGGGAAAGTGATAAATTTAAGAGAAAAAACCTAGAAGAAAATTTTTGAAGAAAAAAAATTAGTAACAAGGAAGTATGAATGCAAAGAGTGATAAAAAGAATGCACATCAGTTAAAGTTCTTTGTATTTCTCTATCTTTGCTAATTATTTTTAACTCTATGAAATACACTATACTTTATTTGGGTCTTGTAATTTTATTTTGAGGTTTATATCTGCATGAAGAAACAAGATCTCATTTGCTGAACTCAATTAGTAGCACAAACTCCTGGAACCTAATAGAATGATGAAATGACTTTGAGATAATGTATGATATAAAAAACCCCAAACCTGTAATTTATGCAATCTTATAGCCTAAGAGCAATCTACCAGTAACAGCAGACAGGTAGCTGTTCTTAATAAGGTTAATAACAAGTTCCCAGAGAACACTTTGCCAAGAGAAACTTCCTAGGAAAATAATCAGAGAAAAAAAAACAACCTTGTTTTCAAAGGAACAAGCTTTCTTAAACAGCACGTTACAGTTCTGTTCATCTGGGTGCAATAACCATGCAACCAGGTGACTTTTGCAGAGCTATTTTTTCCAGTGCTAAATCATATAGATGTCACAACGTGGAGGACCATACGCAAACTGAAAACTGAACGCCCCAGTAAACAGATTTTTATTCAGTAGTACTGAAATGTGAGCCAAGATCCAAGCTAGAGTTCATGTCTCCATCTTTGTCTTGAATACTTCCTACTATTATATGTGAGAATCTTTCACACAGCCTCTGAAGTAAGTGTCTGAGCTCCTGTGGGGATTGTTCAAGGAACTGAAGTAATGCTATAAACTCCCCTAAACCTTGTCAAACAAAAGATAAGGCAGAAACCTTTTCTTTTCTCACGGAGTGACATTATTCAGGGACAGGAAGCAAAAACTAGAATCTTTTTTAAGGGAAAAAGATAGTCAACATACAGTGGTAGCACTGTAGAGCAAAGCTTATCTGTGATGCTGGTAATTTTTTACTTCTGTAGGAGAGGTAATAAGCATAGCTGCACAAAACTGCAATTAGTAGAAACCTTAAAAATTAGTTGTGTTCACAACATCATACAAAATGAAAGAAACCAACAGCAATTCACTGAAAAAAATCGCTGGTTTTGTAAAAACCACTTAATTATATTCGTTGTACTCTAATAATCCATCTTTGTAGGCCTTCTGCAGCTTCAGATGGTCTTTTAATTAATAGTTCAGCCAAAATACTTTTCCAGCTTTCTACAATTAAATACTTGAAAGGATGCTGGTGGAAAGCTGACAGTCTTAAAACAAAGATGCTCAGTATCAATTTCTCACATGAGAAAATTTCGTCTGGCAACAAGGCTTTCAGCAAAGTCTGTTACTCCTACCTAGGCCTAATATGTTCTTTGGATGTTTTGTGAATTTGCTTTTTGGTGGGAGCATTAGCTTTTGGGATTAATGAATTCTGAATAGGAATTAGAAAACATTTCATCAAATTTAATAGTGTAAGTCTGAATACCAAACAATGGGTCCTACATTTTCTTTCATTAAAGCAATGTATCATTTCTGCTGTGATAACAGAAACAGTCGGCACTTCCGGAGATCAAAGCAAATTACAAACAAGCCTGCCAAGCTGAACATATGTAATTCCATATGTAATGCTGCATACAATCCACATCCTGATTCAGACTAGCAACTAGACAAAGATCATCTTTGTGTATTTATACAGCCTGTGTGCTTTGTATAGTGGTGTGCAGATCCTTAAATTCTTACTTTAACACTACAACACTGTAACCAATAAATTTTACTTACATGGTTGGTGTTCTGGTATACAAGACCTGCAAATAAACCATTCCCTCTTAAACCACATGAGGAACTCACTGGTGAGAATTTCAGAGTAACTACAGATTCATCTAGTTTTAAATGCCAGGAAAAGTTTGAAGAATCCAATCTATCAACACCAGACCAGTTATACATAATACTTCACAGCGCTATGAGAAGTCACTCAAATGTGAAGTATAGGCAAAATTTTTACACCTGATCATAATCCCAGATGAACACCTCAGCATTCTCTGTTATGGGCTTCAAGTTCACTGTTACTTTCCTTCAGTAAAGGATACTTCTTAATTTTTCCTTACAATAACAAAGGAGCAAAATAGACTGTCATCTGGAGAATAAGACTCAACTAGGCATTTTGTAGAGCTACATAATATATGACTGTTTGTGTCCCTGGAGGTTAAAGATAAAACAAAAGGCACTTTGAGTACTTCACAATTACTCCTAAGTTTTAGCTCCAACTCTAAAAAAGAAAATGTATGTATTGTCTCTACTAGTGAACTAAATACTTATTCTATCAGTTACCAGGGAAAAATGAATTCTGTTACAATAATTAGGTTACACTTTTTAGGCAGAAACAGTATCTAGGAGTTCAAAAGCATGTATCTCATGCTATGCAGAAAAGGTACTGAAGCTTTCAAAGCATTTCCATTTGTACTGGAGGAAATCACACTCACTGGGGTGAAGTAACTGGAAAGAAGTAACTATTTACCATGCCAAGCCAACCAAAACTAAGATAATAAAGAAAAATTGACAATAAATAATGTCTCTCATATATGGTCTTACTAGGAGGTATAACTGCTTCTGGGCTACAGTATCAATATTTTAATTTTTTTTTCAGACACAAAGACATGGTATGTGTAAGTGAACAGAAAAAGATTCACTCTGTGCTCAGATATACTCCTGATGTCTGTACTTTAAAATAATACACCATAACTAAGCATAACAGACTAAAACACTTGATCATTTAAATTCACATGCAATCCTTAAAACAGCCACTTACTCACCACTGTAACTAAAAATGGCAACAAAAGTCAGCAGGTATGGAACCAGACACTTTGGAAAGCCAGGGGAACTTTTGATGGCTTGTTTTGTTTGGACCAATTTATTCACAGAACAGTAGATTAAAACATCCATTAGTAATGTTCAAGAACTCAGAAGCAGTGAACTTTTTTTAATAGCCTAATTATTTATTAGGAAAAATATTTAGAAAAGTAGTTACTAAAGGGAATCAGAGGACACAGGTACAGAGATAATAAAGACACCCTACAACACAAAAAAGATCTGCCATATCATTAATAGCATGAAAACTGGGTTTTTGATGATACAGCTTTTGCAAGAGACATTTACCTCAAGGAATGAGAAAAATACACACATATAATGACTTTTTGCTATGTCCCTCCTGCTACAACCACCTTACCTTTGGGATTTTACATATGAATAAGGAAAAAACCCAATGTAATTCAATATCATCTTCTTAAAACAGTCATAACAAAAATTGAGTCTTTCCTGAAAGGGAGCCAAGGAAAAGAAAACTGCACTACTGGTACTTTTTGCAGCTGTTTATATCAAATATTCCTTTCAAAGAGGACTGCAAAGGAATAAAACTAGATGGGTTTTAGAGGCAAAAGAAAGGCACACAAGGAAACTTTAGAGAAAGGGTGGTGGGGATCAAAAATTAGATCCTAAAACCAGGCAAGGCAGTATTCATGCAGAAATATGTCAGCCTCAAAGGCTATATAATAACGTGAAAGAACCAATTTAAAATGAAATATAACATGGTCTCTAATACACTGAAACTTTTTAACATGGTTTATAAACAGGAATGCTAACTTAAGCTATCAACAGGTTCTGAATCTTGCACAACTAAGTTACAATGTGAGCAGTGCCAGAGAAGAAAGGATCCATGTCTAAATCAAGGATGGCCACCTGCTCAAGAATCCTCTTATTCCCAGTTAGAACTGAAGATAAAATCAATACAGACCCAACACCCACTCATACCCCCTCTTTCTGCCCCAACAGCAAGCACAAGACTGTGCCACCACTTGAGGTGACCTCCTGAGCACCCAGTGCTCCTGACACCCCATGAGCTGTCAGCACATCCTCTGTGGTCTGCCTTGCTTATAACAGATTATGACCAACATTTTCCCTGCTCTTAAGGTCAACATGAAACAGTTCCCTAGATAGTCCTGCAATGAATGTTATCTGCAGACTGTGGTATTTTGGGGAAAAAGGAAAATGAGACAGAATACACAAGTACAGTTTTCTTCCTTTCTAAAAACTATCTTTTTGTGGTGATGGCTTCTAATGCATGCATTCCAGTTTTTCGAAAGCTAGCACCACAACTGGAAAATGACATATAACCAAGAAGATTTTCTTCCTCTAAAAATACACCCTGCCTCTTGAATACTGCTCACTTCCAAAAAAAAAAAAAAAAAAAAAGACTAAAAGGTCTTAAGGTGACTACTCAGAGTGTTCGGATTTCAGAGGGACTGTCTGAGTTTACTAGGTTAGAAGAGTTCAAATTACAAAAATAATTGCTCTCTGAATCACACAGTCATAAAGTCAAAGTGCAAAAAGCAGCTCTGAAATATTTTCCTCCATTCAATATACTCACCAAACCTGCAATGGGAGTCGGAAGTCTATTGATCTTTTTTACCAATCCCGGCTTTATTGCATTCAGCAACCTGTTATGAGAAAGGAGTATTTGTGAGTGGCAAGTCACAAAATTTCAAATTATCAAACGCTTTTGCCAGCACATAAGGGTTTCAGTATGGCTAGAAGAGTCTCCCCTTTCTCCCCTCCTAAAAGCACTCATCACTGAGATGCAGAAAGACTAGAATGGAAAATATCCACAGCACAGTATCTCAAGAATATTTATTTTATATTCTAAATGGATCTAGATCACATCAGTGACCCAGACAGACTGAGTGAATTGTGTCATGTCAGCCTGCTTTCACTGCCTACAGGCAGATCATGCCTGGAAGAGCCTGAGAGCAGAAACCCAGAAGGCATCCAGGTCTGGCAGGAAAGTGAGAAAGGATGCACACTTTATGGGTGGCCTGTCTATTTTTCTGAAATTAAAGGCCCTCCTTGCATATATTGTGTAGAATGGAGATCCCCATAAATCAGAGATGTGAGAAGACAAATAAAAAAGGAGTCCAGAGGAGCCCATCTTATCGTGAAAACACCATTATGCCCGTGATACCACAGCTGAACGCCGTTCAGTGTCCAAAGACTGGCAACCCCCCAAAACCAAGTTCCTCGCCACCCAGGAACACACATGCTCAGCTCATTGCTAGAATACTCAAAAACTGACCAAGCCTCTAAAAGTGGGGAATTTTAATTATAAACTCCTGTCGCAGCAAACACTGTGTCTTCACCATCCTTCGCCCAGGAGAAAAACCTTACACCTTTTCTTATAAGAAAAATTCAACCGGTTCCATCCATTGGGAAGAAAATCATCAGGTCAAGACACTGATTTCAAATTCTAGGTGTTTGAAGAGAAACAAAGATGCCTACTTAAATTTAAAACTCTCTAAAAATGAGAATAGCCACTATGGAAGAGAGGAACCTCACTTTGTGCTGACATAGTCTCCACACAAGAGCAGACTCTTCTGACAGCTTACTGTGGTAGTGAAGTTATTAATATTTAATATTTGAGAAATCTTGCTAAGAAGTTTATCCTAACTATAAGAATATTCCTTTCAGTTAAAAGCTAACAGCCTGTGATTGTTTCCAACTCCCTACTTCTGAGCTAGGATAACACAGGATTGTGCCACTCCTCAAAGCTCCACCAAGAGCCATCTCTCCATAGCAGCATGTTACTTGCTGTTTGATTCCATAGGGCTGTGGCAGTTTGCAAGCTCATGAGGGAGTTCACCCCCCCCAGGGTGGACATCTGGCTTTGTGAACGTTGAAATCATTTTTTTTCTTCATATCTTGCTTTTTCTGTCTCCCCGAAACAATATATAGGTGGGGTGTCTGCGATCACTTGGGTAGAACAGGGAAGCAGAGCAGGAGATGCTATTCTCAATGTTCTCTATGATCATAGTTAGTAAACCTGTCCTAAACTGTAACCATGTTATTACACACTTGAAGCCCCCACATCTCCAACACCATCATATATCAGGAGAGGCAACAAGCCCAATGTGATTGACATTTTTGGGAGTTGGGGGGTGTTTTTTTGATCTTCTTGAAGTTAAAAACCCTGTGACCCAAGCTCACACAGATTGCTGTACTATTCCTGCCTTCTGCCTGAGGTAGAATCTAGCACCTCACCAACTTTAAATACTTCTAGAATCACAAATTTGCTAACTTAAAAAAGCATGAGAAATCTTTCTGAATGCATTGTTCTAGGGCATTAAATCCAATCTTTAAAAATATATTTGTATTTCCGCAATCCCTGAGAAAGGTATGGAAAAAAGCAGTGGCAGGACAAGTGTCATAGGAACAATGTAGAACCTATCAGCTTCTACATCAGCTGAAGCACATATACATTGTTCGGTGCCATTTTTTCCCAGCATTTACTTACTTTACAAAACTTAACCATATCACTTTGATAACGAGTAACAGAGGACAGGAAATCAGTGTAAGCCTTGCTACAACATACATTTAAGGCCCTATTCCCAGATCATGTTAGACAAGTTACTTTTATCACCCATTCTTGCAGCAGGAAGGCACTTTCTCAAAAAACACACCTAGCTGATGGTACAGTAAGATCATCTGCCTCAGACATCTGATCTGCTTGGCCAGTTTAGTAACACTACTCAGTCTAAGGAAGACACCACAGTCCCTCTGGACCAGTTCAGACAGAGGTGAAGCCTAAAGGTCCTGAGTTGAGGTACTTTGAAAGATGACTTGCTTCTCTGAGTACCTTCCAGCTCCTGCTGACCCTGTCTGATACTCTTTTTTCCAAGGAAGCAGTCCTTTTTCTTGTGCAGTAAAAATCATCCAAGCTCAAGTATATTCTTCTTCACAAAGACATCTAGGGCAAACACATTCTCATTCCTAATCTAAATGCAAGACCCCAGTCTTGCCCCAAACAACCACCAGCTGCAAGTCCAGATTTTCCCAAGCACAAATTTAGTTCAGGTTTTTGTACAGCTGTGTTCTTCAAACACAGAAAATCCTCAAGTGGATGTGCATCTTCTAAAGAACAATACAACCCCTTTGTATTACTGTGTACCACATTCTGCTATGCCAAGGCTGGTGAACTACTATTATACAAATAGTCAGAGTGGAACTGCTGAAGTTGGATAAAAGTGTTGGTTTTGTCGGGTTTTTTTGTTTGGAAGTTTTGGGGGGGTGGGGTGTTTTGGGGTTTTTTTAAGGTATTAGTACTATTTTTCATACTCCTGCGTCTAGAAAAAGAGATGTGAATGGGACAAGTTTGACAAAACAGTCCTACCTAAGAGATAACAAAATAGGATGATTTTAAAAATTCCATTATTTTCTCCTTTTTCCTTCCCCTTCAGTAAGATACTGCTAATGTAAGGTCTGATACCATATGGTGAGGGAATACTGGTTGAAACAAACCATAAAGCAATGTCCTTCCATACTGTTTTCAAAAGGAGAATGTAGATACATTCTGCAAGCTTGCCCTTTTTAGTAGCTGGGCTTTGGACTTTTGTAGCTGGGGACCAGAAGACATTTTGGAGATAAATGGCAAAACAAAACTGAAACTTTTTAAAACTCTAGCTTTCAGCCAACTTTTTTCTCACAGAAATCATTCTGGAGCATTAACAACTACTTATGCAAGAAGTTGAATGGCACAGGAAGGAAATAAGAAAGACCAGAAAGATAAAAATCCTTCTTCCATTGAGACTTTCTGGTACCTGATATGGCCAGTGTTTCTCTGACATGACCAGAGGGAAGAGAATAAAATCTCAAGGAACTTTTTAGCAGTAAAAGACAAAAAGCAATACAGCTGAAATAGTTCTTAAAAGATACGATGAAGGAAAAAAACCCCCAACTAATCAATCCCAATCCTACCAAACACCCAAAATACAATAACCCAAATCAGGATAAAACTAAGCATCTTTAGGCTCCATCCACAAAACTCGAGTCTCTACATAAACACGTGATCTATTCTCAGACCCTTCAGGCATTCAGTGAGGATTTCTGCTCACCACCCCTAGCATGTATGTACCTGTCCTGAGTCAGGACAGTCCTCTGTTCTTCACTTCCCAAAGTTCTCCTGCCACTTTCAGTCCAACATAGAATCATAAAGGTTGGAAAAGACCTCAAAGATCATCACATCCAACTGTTAACCCAGCACTGCCAAGTCCACCACCAAACCATGTTCCTAAGCACACATCTTTTAAATACCTCCAGGGATGGTGACTCCACCACTTCCCTGGGCAGCATATTTGAATGCCTGACAACCCAGTAGATGAGAATATTGTTTTCTAATATCCAATCCAAATCTCCCCTGGTGCAACCACACACCCCTCCTTCCTTTCCCCTGTGCTAAGCGCTGGCTTGGACTCTCCAGTAACTAGCTGTTAAATTAAGCAGAGTAAGACACTGCATAGAAGCTAAAACCTTTCCTGCCTTACCTTATAGAAACCAAAGGGCACAGTGGAAAGCTGCTCTATCCCCACTTGTAGGGAGAAACTAGGTCACTTCCTTCCTCCGATAAAAACCAGCTCTGATAGGTAAGGGAAGAATCAATTGCTTTATTTAGTGTTGTCCCAAGGCTTGGCTTTCCAGGAGATAAGGTATCTCCACAGCTGGACAGACAAGCTGAAATCAGTACTAGCCACTGTGTGACTAACTTATTAGACCCTTCTGGGGTTGTTTATCACAAGTTAAGAATTTGAAAAACTTCTGCCAGGAAGGGAAGGCGTTTCAGGCAACAGTTGATAAAAGATCTAATGAAAAGCACCAATAAACTGCCCATGAAATTCTTGCAAGAAAGCGTCAGTCAAGAAAATATTCAGAGGATGGTTGCCAAGACCCAGCCTGCAAAAAGACGTTGTTTTTAAGAAGAAATGGAAGAGAAGCACTTTAAGAGAATTAACTTCAGAAACAGAAAAAGGAAAAGTTGAAGTGATGTGTATTCACAGATCAATCCAGGCTGGAGGGAGAGGTATCCAAGAGAGCCCTTTGCTCAAGTAACAGATCATATTCATAAAAAGAAAAGCTGACTAATGATCTGATCCTAAAGTAAAAGGGCATTTCACTTTTGAGAGTTTCAGAAAATCTATCCACAGCAAACCTTCACAGAGACATTTCTCTGTTCAAATTGAGTTTTACAGACTTACATTCTAAGAAGCAGCCTTTCAGCATTTGATAATTAGTAGCCCAGACAGCTTCAGTGTCCACACTTTTTAAACTCATGCTCTAGTGGCAGCTCTAAAATGCTGCCAGATAGTTGAAAAGAAAAGTCCACTACTAATCTTGAAGACAAACAAACCACACTGAAACAGTGAACAATGAAAAGTCAAAATATTTGTTGCAAAAGAAGTGGCAAAGAAGTTTCAAAATATAGAGATGATCTGGAGGTCACAAAAAGATTTTTGAGAAAACATTCTTGAGTGAATGGTGCTCCTGACACCATTTATTTAGATTTAGATGAACAACCTGCATTTTTAATAAGCAGGGCAGAACTGACTTTGTCCTATAAAGGGCTCGTAGTCCAGTCTGATAAATACAAAGTGAATAAAGACCTATGCAAATAAGCAGCACTGAGAAAACAATATGCCGAACATATGACTGCATGGGTCTTGCTCTGCCAAAGACTAAAAATACGAACAAGACAGGGGCCTTGCAAAACAGCTCAAGAAAGGCAAAAGTGAAGATTGTGTATAAAGAACTTCACAAGCTATTCATACAGAACTTACCATCACAAGAAGTGATGACATAAAGGGCATCCCATGCACCTGTACATTTACCACTCATGCATAGTTTTACACTGAATAGCAACGGTCATGGATAATTGCCCAAAGTACATACTGACTACAATTTCTTAAACATACATTCTTGGAAAGCTGAAATCTCTCACAGGATTGCCTTGCCTTGCATTTGAGCAACAAACCATTTGAATGGGTCAATGTTCCACAGTCTCCCGCCCTGTCAATTACCAAGCATCACTGAAGAAACTCTACTGTTTAGTCTGCTGAAATACATTTTTTAAAAAACATAAATATAAAGACAGGCCGTTCTGCCTGTACTCAAGCATGCCCCTCAGTGGCTATGCCCCTCTTTTCATGTACATGGCTGGGCATTAGGGTTTACATTATATTTGACCCCATACCTAAACCATACTAATAAATAGCTCTTCGTTATAACACAGCAGTAAAACTTTAAGAACACTGTATTCATATAAAACTATTTCAAATGTCCTCACATGAACCTAAATCTTAATGCTTAATGAGCCTTGGGGCCCGTCTCTCAAAACTGGAGACATGCCAAATTCACAATGCTGATAATGTTTTGGCTTTACAACATAGAGCCTGAAAACCACAGGAGAACACCAGTTCCTTCTCACCTCAAGGCATGGGTCACATCCAAAACTTCAAATATGCCTATGAAACTCAAATACCTTCTTAGTTTCCAGGAACAGGAAAGTCAAGCAAAACACTAATTAAGTGCAAGGGCATCCACTAACTTCTCCTCTGTACACTACCCAGCCAAGTGCTGAACTGATGCCAGGCTCATGCCCCTGACAGACAAGCAGAATGACATATATGAAAAATTCTACAAAGACAAGTATTTGTTTTCCTCTACCAGGTAACATAAGTGACATTAACTTGCAAGAAGAAAAACTGAAACATCATATATACAGGGAAGACCACTCTCCATACCTCTAAGTATCACTGACTTGGAATACAAAGGATTTATCATTCCATAGCATTACTGAATTTGGCACATATCCAGCCCTTTGCTGAAAACAGCATTCATGTCAGCCCAAAGCTTCGTCAGATGCATTAGATGATGCATTTCTAAAGAAACTGCTCTGTGAGGAAAAGCAGCTCATTCATCACCAGTGACAGGAAGAACACAAGCTAAGGGAATTTCTTATTTATAAAAGAAAATTATTCTTATGAAAAAGTAAATGATAAATTCCATTAAGTAATTCTTGATCACAATCACTTTTAGCTCTCTCAGGTTTATAGCCACACTTCACATTTTCTTCAAATACTAATAAAATAATTTGTGTGCATGACTAACTTCTCGCCTTCTTTTTTTATTTAAAAGTCAAACCTAAAAACTTTCTTGTACTTTTTAAGAGCAAATATTCCTAACGTGAACAGCTGAAGAGGACTGCCTTTCCTATATATTATCCTACATGAGAAAAGGTGTAAAACTTTTTCCTTAGTTTACTGTATGTACCCAATTTTACCATGTTTACTTAAAAGCAGCAAAATACCTTTGTATCTGCTCTTTCAAAAAATAAAAAAGTTATCAGAGTCCAAGAGTCCCAGTTTCAAAGAATAAGCATAGCTTCTGCACATTTTACTAAGCTGCATAACACCATGTGCTAATATACAAAATAAATGTCTCTAAGAAACAAAGAAAAGTTTGGGAAGGTGCCCATAAGTTGGTATCCAGAGCTGCATATGCAAGTGACATCCATCTTGAACCACACACCGTTGGTCCTCTTTCACTTTTATATGTGTATGTTATTACTTTTCAAAGTATGCAGTTAAATATTTGTTAGAATTTTCAGCTTTGCAAAAAAATCAAAGATTTTTTTATGCCTGCATGTATTGCTATAAATTGATTTTCATACATACATAAACCAGACATGCAGCTAAACTGTTCCACATAGAGAACCCAAGGTATTACACACAGTCAAGATGCTGTTGGACTCCACTGCAAAGCCAAATAATTTCTGCTAATATCAAAACTGGATTCAGTTTTAGTTTGTTGTTTAAGGTCTTTTGCCCAGGATCCATATCCCAGTTGCTATTGTTATTCATCTTTATGGTATGGTCCTATTCCTGACATTAGAATCTCATTACCACTAATACAAACTTTCAGGGTGGCAGGACTGCTAGATTCCAGAGAAAGCCTGAGAGAAAATACCATCCAAATTGTGTGTCAGAAGTTCTTACAGATATATTGGATATACATATCCCCCTTGGGTAGTAATATCAAAGCAAGTAATTAACTCAGATTTTTGAAGTCACATCCCTACAGAGACCTCTCTTAACTGCTGAATGCCCAATATGAAGGAAGGAATCCTGCAGTAGCAGAGCTGGACAAGGGGAGGTGGGTGGCTAGAAGAAGGGGAAAACCTTAAAAATGCACATACAAGGATATTAGAGCAGTAACAATTTGACAACTGGGCAAATCTGCAAGAAGACATATGATCTTTTTTTTTTTTTTTTTAGTAATTTTTAAACTTAGTAATAGCAATTGTTGCACAGTTAGAAAAAAAAAAGCAACCTCAACTTCCCTACCTGCTGTTTCAAAAAACCCAACAGAACCACCCAAATCAGCAGGGCAGGCAGACAGAGGCAGCATATGCTTTTTCTTTTGCAATTAACCTTCATTCAGATGCCTGAGTCCATAAAATAGGAACACCTAAGCATTGCAACAACCAGATCTAATTTATTCCTCTAGCTTTGTACGATATCTGGGTCAAACCTAAATATTAAAGCTATGTAACAAGGGGGAAAAAAAAGAAGAATTGAACATGTGCTGGAGCGGAAATTGGGGATGAAATTTCCAGTGGTATTTCCTGCTACTGGTGTTGTATTACTGCATCGTATAGCTTTCCACCATGACCCCAGGAAGACACATTTGCCCACCCATGCAGAAACACAGGCAGGAAACTCCTCAGTCTTTGCGTATAAGAATATAATACACATAGCAAGAATGAAGCAAGAACTGCCTCCCCCTCACTGTGATGCCCCTTGCTGAAATCACCATCTGCAATGACGGTCAGACAGCTATGCTAAAAAACCCTGAAGTCATTTCAGACAAACAGAAGTCATAGTCACTGGCTTCTCAGCTCAGCTGGACGAACAATTAGAGCTGGCACTGTCTCGGCAACTGCACAAGTGGGCTTTTAAACAGCCAGAAAGAAGAAAGGGCTTGTGTTGCTCTCATCTGTCAACTTGTTGCTTTACAGCATTCTCCACTGTTTAAATATGCTCCTCAGTTGAATGCATGTCATATATATGACTATATATATGACTATACAGTGTTATAGAGATGCCAGCCACAGCATAACCACTGAGAGAGAGCCAGGTGCGAGGCTTGTGGTTGCCTGTGGCTCCGCTAGTCAGGATGGTGGCCCACAACACATTCATCCCGATGGTCTGAGCTTTTGGCATTGCACAGTTGTATTACTTTTCATTTATTAAAATATATGGATCGTTGCCAGATGTGAATGAATCATTTATAACCAGCGTGGGGATGTCTGCTTGAGTCTGTAGGCTGTGTAGGACGTAGAGACTGGGATCAAGTGGAGGGGGGGCCTGGCATTACTATGCATAAGGCATCTGCTACAGATAGAGATGGAGATTTGCCCTATGCCATTTCACACATGAACCAGTGAGGAGCACACTTTTATTGCTGGTGCCATGGTTTGTTCATCATCAGAAATCCAAGCTTGAAGGCCAAACTGATAGCCCTCTGGTTGATGCTCTGTAGCCTAATACAGTTTAACTCACTAACCACAGCTCACCAACAAAGAGCGGGATACAATACAAACATCATGGCCTCTCAGATTTGGGGTTGAGGAGATAGATCCCTTCAGGCTGATTTGCACTGATCCATAGGTGGTAAATGAGGATGGGCAATTTGCCCAATATCACAGAACAATTCAGTAGTATAACCAAGTGCTATTCCTTGACCCGCATATTACTGGAGCTCACGATCTTCTAAGAAGTACATATTTATTAGCTTCATTAGCAAAACATTAGTTAGCTATGCTTTCCATCTTAAAGATTTACAGCATTTAAATCAGACTATCTCTGCTTACTTGCAGATAAGATTTCAATCTAATCTTGAAATCCTTATCTCTTGCTTTTCATGCAACACAATTCAACCTAAACATTTAAAGAGCACTGTGAAGTGATTCAGCACACAGCACTTCCCCAACGGAGGAGAGAGATCTTGTGCAAGAGGCAACCCTTAAATACAAAGAAGTAAATTACGTGATCCTTCTGAGTTACATAACTTTGGATCAACAATAACAACTACTTCCCTCCTCCCAAAAACACTCCTCAGCAGACACGCAACTACAATCAAAATAATCATATAATTTCCTTTATATTTTTTCCCTTTTAACACTTAAAGTTCAAGCTGTCTGATTAATGACACTAGTGAGATATACCACAGTATTTACACAAGAAGGTTTCAAATCTGTGGTAAGCTACCTAGAGTTTAGTTACAGGATATTACTGCTGGAAACAGTTTCCAAGTTCCAGTACCTTTCATGGTACAGGACCTATCCAATAGCTGCAATGGTCCAGCTAAACATCTCAGATCTCCTTTATGAATTTCCGTATGAATTCAGCTCTGCACAAGCTTCATCCTTCTGGTGTGCAAAGACAGCTTTTATCAACTTCAGTGACAACCATGCATATCCAGGGAAAGAAACTGGTCCATGCAGGTGATTCAGATCAGCAGATTCTCCCAAATGCCTGACAACATGATTTTCAAAGGACTAAGAGCATCAGGGCACATTTCCAAATTGCTCTTTAAAGTCACCAGCTTTGGCATCTAAACCTACAACATGGTTTTGGAAGACTCTGCCTAAAAACTTGCTATGAAAACCACAGAGAGGAATATGCAAAAGCTAACTTGTGTCTCTTGTCCAAAAATTACTAAACACATCATTCGAACACACCTTTAGGTAAAATTTGGAGGATGCCTAACCTTTCCAGAAACTATAAAAGCAGCTGTGTTTTGATGGCATTGAGGTGGCTAACTCCTTACAGTGTTCAGACTTGGGAGTTCGTCCAAAACGCCTCATTGTAGCAGAGACATCTGCAGGCAGGTGTGGAACATCATTTGCCAATCTGCGATTACCATCTTTTAATAAAAGGAAACCAAAAAGCAAACATTTTTTTCTTTACACAACTCAGCTAAGGAGCTGGGGTGGAATGAGGGAAGCACTTCGCAAAACCTGTATTCTTTAATCCACATTTCAGTCCTCACCATAAAAACAGCTTTAGCACTGATATGATAGTGCAGTGAAATACCAGTGTGCACAATGTTAAAACTCTCAAAAGGAAACCAATGATTGGACATAGTCATTATTATATTCAAGGCTCAAAACTGTAAGGGTTACTTACTCACACAGAAGAATGCCGTTTTCTAATCCGGAACGAAAATCTTTCTCACCAAAACTTCTGCCCGTCACTTGCTGCAAAAGAATAGGGGGAAACAAAAGTGTGACATCTATTAGAAAGTGATTTTACAAGAACAATTCATAATATTCAGTTAAAGCACCTGCCACATCAAGAACATCTGAGCTTTACAGGCCTTGCCAAAGGACTAAGTCATGCCCATTTCTCCTTCCCATTTCATCAAGCAATTTAACACATAGAACAAAGTATTTGCTGTGGCCAGTACAATTACAGGTTATAACAGAACTGTTTTCCAGGAGTAAAAACCAAAAATGACAAACCAAAAACTACAATGTAATCTTTCGAATATTTTAAAAGTTTTATTTTATAGCGCTTTGAATTTTAAAACTATTGTATTTAGACAAAGTATGTATTTTTACTACTTTTTTTTTTGCACCACATTAAAAATTTCGTACTGGGCTTGAACTGTAGTCTTTAACCTATCATCTTTAGAGAATAAGCAAAGGCAACTGGAAGCACTGGCATGACTTGTAGTCCTTCAGACACATGCCTCAATACTCCCAGTCATATTAAACAATATTTCACACCAGCAAGTCAACTGTGAGTGTGAATACAACCTCAGTGGAAGCTAAGGTTTAGGCAACTACTCACAGTCCCATTGCGGATGCTTAGACCAGGAGGTACATTCTGCATCACAAGCTCTTAAGCCAGTCTATTCTGCTTAGGGATGAACCATCTTGAAACCTTTTAGGAACCCCAGTCTCGCCTGAGGTGCCAGATGCAAAAAGCATGACTGAACCCCCATTTATGACTCACTACCATGTTGACAATGTCTTGCCATTCATCCTCATAGCATTCTCAACAGATGACGTGTTCAGTTAGAAGTAAAGAACACTTTTTATTACCACCACGAAGGATATAAAAATAGTTGCTATGTTTAGAGAGCACTGAAAAGAAACAATGCAAAGCAAAAAAAGTTTTTAATTGTCCTCCAGGAGGTCTTCTCTTTACCCAGCCAAAACATTTACCGGATACTTATAGAGTTCTCATGGCTTGCATCCAATCTTTCAGCACGATGCTTGCTCTGGGTGTTGCTTCCGCCATAGAGAATAGTGACTTGGGGACATATCTGTCCTTACGTCCCTGTTTTCTCCTTGCTGTTACATTCAGATATAAGACCCTTCCCCTCCCAGTTTCCTGTCATAAAGACAGCAATTTATAAAAACTGACAAGTTTGGCACTTTCCCACGGGATTAGCAAATGCAACAGCTTCAGAAATGTTGGTTACAGCTATGCAGTCTTAGACAGAGAACAACTTTTTTTTTTTTTAATTGAAATGCAAATGCAAAGCCTGAAACCTAATCCTCCACTAAATTGTAAACATATCGTTCTGTTCAATCTGAAGGAACTTCTCCAGCAACCTGCCATGACAATGCACAAACTTTAAATCCCCATACCCTGAAAACTGTATCATAAGTGCATCAGCTGACAATCATGTCTTGTGCAAATGCATGAAGTAGAACAAGATACTGTGTTGCCCTCATACCTCTGAAGAAACCACATGCAATATGCCAGTAGTAAATGATCTCTAATAACCTAAACTATATCTAGTCATAGTAAATAATCTCTAATCTTGACCTGCTGGGACAGAGGGAAATCATGACAATCGGACCATTAGTATTTGGGATGGATGACAGACAGAGCATATCAAAACTGACTTTTGTTTCATCTATAAAATACAGACCAGAAAGGAATAGGAAGATTTAGTTTGTAACAGCCTGACTCTAAGTGGCTTTTTCATCTATGCAGAAAAAGAATTAAACAATTATAGTCACCTTATTTCACTGCTCAACACCAAATGTTCAAGCTATAGAAATCAGTCTTCTTAGGCATTTTTTTAAGACCCTCATTTAGCAGGAAGCAGTACTGAAACTGTTACCACAATTCAGGTAAGAATCTACCTGCCAAAAGCTGTCACCTGAGTATTGCTGTCATTACTGATAATGTAGGGAGGTTTCATACATAACTTCTGGCTGCACGAATAAAAGTATGACATGCTGATGCACAGCTGGCACATGAATTCATCCAGATAGAGGTAAAACAGACACTGACAGGAGGCGAGGAAAGACAGGAAGGTCCAGGAACAGTGCATGTCTGTTTGAAAAGGAACTGGAAGTAAATGAGGCATGGAAAGGTTTATGCCTGTTCTAGATGATCCAGCTGCAGAGGGAAAACATTAATCAGCTACAAGTCTCCTGATATAGCCAATTAAAATGTAAAAACAGTTCAATAGAGAAAGGTTAGAAACTAAAAATAAGCATGAAGATGACATTATAAATGACAAAGATAAACCCAAAATGGGATTGAGAGGAGCAAGAAGCTGGGCCCACCTTTTCCAGAGGAAACGAGAGCTCAGTTTCTTGGCATATGCACACACATTGACTTCCCTCTCTGCAGGGGCCACTTTGGGTCGTACCCTCATGAACAACTACTGCAGGACCACAGGCCACCCTGGTGCACATGGCTGAGATAACCTCTGCTTAGCACACCGAGAGCAGGAGGAGAGAGCATTTAAAGGGACTGCAAGCAAAAGGATTGGCAATCTCACATTTGCAAACATACAGTCCCACATTAAAAGGTGCATACTTTGTACAAACCTCTGTAAAAAGGAAAGCAGTACATTAGCCACTGTACCACAAAACTGCTGTGCACATCACAGGATCATGTTCATGTCATCTGTTTCTACTAGCTTATCTTCCATCTCTGGGAAAAAAAAAAAAAAAAAAAAAGCCTCCAGTTGGCTGGATGAAACTCTGAAAACACTGACACAAGGACTAGAGGGTAGGTAGCATTTACAGTGCTTCTATTGAGCTTTACTGGACAAAAGGAAATTGTCCATCTGCAAACAGGTACAGAAAACTGGAAAATGGAGGAAGAGATCTTTAGCCTATCAGCTTTCATACTGCAGAGAACTGGCGTTCAGAACTGAACCTGTACAAAATCAGTCATGAACAAATGCAAGGCAGTCTGTATCCTGGACTGCTGCCTTCAGGAGAGGAAAAAAGAAAAGTAAGACGAAACCCCACAATATTAACTGAGAGAACACAGAGACCTGGCTTTTTCTGTAAGGCTGGGTTTCCAGACCACTGCATCTTATATGCTTTGAAGACAACTAATCTGCTACCTCACACTGTCTCCACCTCTCCAGTACAGATCAGCACACTTCAGCAGTACAGCAGGATGCAGGATACATTGAAGAGCTCTCAATTCACTTTGCAGTGACAGAACACTAATTCTCTGCAGTGCAGGAGTACCCAAGTCAGAACAAAGTTCCTTAAAGGCAAAACACAAGCTGTATCCTGCTAATGATTACTAGAAAAGCCTTCCACATTTTTAATAAGTTCTATAAAGCTGAGAAGAAAAAAATGCATTTCCATGTCATAATGTAAATTAAGAATAGACAACAGAAGTGAAATAGTGTAATTCATTATTGTGTGCTTCATTAATGTGAGGAGGAGTTGTTTTTATTTATCATCTGGATGATATTTTCTCTGTAAAAAGCTGCAAGTGCTGCAACCAGGGCAATTATTTGAATGTCAGATGCATTTCTTGGTTTCCCTGCCACTTAACAACAGAAAATGAACCTAAAATGAGTAAAAAAAGTTTTTCATGGCAAAAACTTTAATACGTATTTGCACACAGTAATGCTTCTTATATACGGTATTATGGCTGATTAACTCCTTTGTTCTTTGCAGTTACACATGCCACTAAATTTATGCCATCAAGGATGGCTGTCATCCAGCCACTAACCAGTGCCATATTACACAACTCTATTTTCACAAAGCTTCAGTTTACATTGTTTTCCTTGCATTTTATACTGCTGGTGGTGCTTCCCAAGACGGAGCCTGCAAAACCTCTCTTGTCAAAACAGCTCAGGGGCATGAAAAAGAAAAGGTGACAAATTACCAAGCAGATGCTGGCCTCAGGTGAAATTTATCTTGGCCAACAAGATATAAGTAGTTGAATAAACATAGGTCATCAGGGACAACACAGTGAAAATAGCTTCATTTTCTATGTCCACATCTGAAAATGGCATGTTATGCAGAGAAAAAAATTAGGGACACAGCAAAGAAAGGTCTTTGTTCCTCATTATGCCTTTTGGAGAGCTTGTGAAGCATGACAGTAAAGAGAGAAAGATTTTCAAGTTTCAGAGGCTGGCTATTTTTTTGTATGTGGGCATGCTGCTTTTCTGTTTTGCACAACCACTATTTCCCTCTACATAATTTTTTACTTAAATTAAAAAAGCCAGCCCTGCTACTTAACTAGGGAGATATAAAAGTAAGGCTTAAACTGTAATAATAACAGGTATGTAAATAGAAAGCATTGGACTGTACAAGCATCAGGGAACACAAATGACCAAAAGAAGCGTGACAGCTTTTAGGACATTAGAATTTGGCTCCTCTAGAGTAATGAATTCCTACTTCCCCGTTTCTTAGATATAATTTGAGCTAATAACATGAATATGCAAGTTAAATTCCATTTTTGCATAACATAGGCAAGAGATTTCTGTACTAAGTAACCCTGATCAGTTAAAGCCAGCTTCATATTTGCAGCCCACAATTGTACCACATTGCTATGACAGTGCAATGGGACTTGGAGATCCTTCACCAGCTTTCGGCTCAGCCATGTACTGATCACACAATGTCTCTGTCTGCAAAAGGGAACACAATACATTATCTAGGCATGAGTTCCCTCTCTCTTACAGAGGGATTTAAATTAGCTAAAATCATAGCAATATAAGCCAGTCCTGAACAGCTTTATTACACACATTAGGAAGCTAGTTTATTTAGTACAGAGAAACTTTTAAGATTGCATGAATGGAGCTATCCAGAAGCAACTAACACTGGTCTAAGCATACCTGTCTTCCACGAAAGCTGAATGATGACAAGCACTCTGCACAAAGCCTTCCGAGATGTATATTATTGAGGTCATTTATTATTGAAATCAATAAAAGTGCAAACAAATATCTGTAGTGTGTAATTCTATTTTGAAGGACAAAACCAGCATGAGCTCAGAACGACTAATGTGGCCAGCAGTGAATCACCTGAAATTCTGTGGTATGGAACTTGAAAAATTAAGGAACGTATGGGAGGATGGGTGGCGATTTCCCACTTGGCTAGCAAGATTAATCTGCAAAGAAAGCACTTAACATTATTTTTAGATCTTTCACTTCCTGGTCACTTAGGTTTAACTGCAATTTGCAAAGTGAACTACCTGTGCTGAAGTTCCTTTTGTTCTTTTCCTCTGACTATTCACCCTCATATTATTCTTTAATGAGACAGACAGCTGACTCACTCTTTTTACACTTCATAGAAAGTCCACTTTCTCTAGCAGCAATAGACTAAAATAGGGACAGCATATTCTCCCCCATTGTTTTTCAGTTCCTTTCTGCCACACTGCCTATTGGGTTAGCTGACAGTTTGGTGTCCACATACAGCATGGGAAAACCATACTCCCAGCCCCTCTGGTGGGCCCCATTCCAAGTCCTCACAAAAGGAATTATATATTTGCTAGTGGATGCTAGTCAGTGCCTTTTCTTTTCCAAGAAGGGAGCAACAACTAAAACAACCCCAACACCTGGGGTTTTTTTCTGCTCCTTTGCATAGATTAGTGAGGACATGATCCTATGAACAGACACCTGTATTTAATGTGTAGACTAAAAGAAGAGATTCAGTTAGTACTCTATTTAGGAAACACAACAAAAGATACACTGAAAGAATAGTAAAACAAATGCACTACTGGATACAAGTTTCCACTCCAGGCCTCCACCATCCATTTTCTCCTACTAAACAAGAATTTAGAAAGACAAAGGCAAGAGAGCTCCACTTATGCTCAAGACCACAAGCCAACTGCTTGAACTGCTACAGAGCAACACTATTCCATTGACTCAGACCTTGAGTTTAGCAGGTCTTTGCTAAAGAGAAGACTGGAGCAGCTGCACTACAGTTCTGCCTGCTGAAAGGCCATGACATGATAGAAGATAACTGCAAGCAAACAAGGCTTATTGCCGCTGATAAGGCACAAGCATCACTGTGCTCCTCCTTTTCCAGTTAACATACCACCACCAGCACCAGCTACTCACAGAATCACAGTATGTTCTGAGAGGGAAGGGACCTACAAGGATCACCAAGTCTGGTTTTCTGTGAATGGCTATTAGCACCACGCTTTAAACAACTGAGCTAATCTGAGAGTCTTACCCTACCTCAGGCTTTAAACTTAAGTCTGGAAATGTTTTGTCCTTACTAATCCTGCCCATCACCAGAGCTTTCCACACTAAAATTCCGCATTGCTAACAGTGGTATTAAACATGCAGGCTTGCCATACGTTGTTTGGATTTATGATCTTGCCGAGCAGTGCACATTTCTGCCAGGACATCTGGTAGTATAATCCCGTTTGGCTGGCAACCTGCTAAGGAGTGTTAAAATTTCGTGATAGAGTAAAATCAGCCTCCTTTTTCATGTGCCTCCCTTAATGCTGTTTGTATACATTCCCAAGTGCATTGCCAGACATTGCCACCTTCCCTTTGGGGTGGGGTGTGGCAGAAAACATTTCATGCAAGGTTGAACGTTTTGTGGAGAAAAGAGAGCAAAGAACAGTAAGACAACTTAAAAGCGACTTCTGTCAGACTTCTCTTGGCTGCAGCACAAGCTCTAAGCTTCACCTAGCAGAAGGTCATGTGTTACATCTAATTTGTATTTGACAGTCAGTAGATTAGTACTGCACCATTGTTTTACGGGTATCTAAGTTCTTATCTGTATTTCTAGCAGTATTATCAAAATTAAGTACCAGGTGATAGACATGACAGATCACCCTAGGATAACTAGTTTTAATTAGCTGTTCGATTTAGGGTTCTTTTTATTGCTAAAACAAAACAAAACAAAATCCACAGAAAAAAACAATCAAAAAAAACGACACCACCAACAACAACAAAACCCAAAACAAATAAAACAAACAAACAAAAAAACCCACACCATACCAAAACTAACTTATTTCCCTTACTGTGGGATCCATCACCTTTTTGTTTTAATGGGAATTAAAAAGGAAGGGGGGAGGGTGTTGTAGACTTTTGCCATAGAATTATCAGTGAAGTGTTCATCCCCCTTCTTGACTGGGGAGAAGGAGGATGGAGCATTACTTCAGGAAAATAACTTGTATTTGATGGATAATGATACACTCTTTAGCTCTGTACTCTTTTCTGTAAAAACAAGACCCCATGCAGACGGTCAGAGGAGCAGAGATCAGGATTAGCGTGTATGATCTGAGTCCAATGAGTACAACAGACCAGAAGACAAGAATTCACCTCCTCAGTTCAAGGCCCTCATTTAATCTAGTCCTGGCTGTCTGGAGAGTCTGGCCTCTCTACACTGTCTGGACAAAGTTGCCTTTTCAGTTGCCCCTTTTACTACTCCATAACCTATTCCACTTCAGGGTGAACCGGTACATAGTGGCAATTCCTGCACCTTTGAAGGGAAGAGAAAAGGTGACTAGTAATTACTAGCTATCATGAACACCCTTTCCCAAGATCTTATTTTCTTACCCAACCAGGCTAACAAGCAGTCTGGTCCCTGAAAAATGAAAGGCTGATTAAAGTTACTATGAATTTTCCAACCTCTTTTTGAGTTATTCCTTGGGGCTCGCCACAGAGAGACATGCATTTGCACTGCTTTCTGTTGTGCCTCTTCAGTTCATACAGAAACAAAAGTATATTCAGGGAACTAGTCTCAAAAGCAGAAACTGTTGATTTAGCCCTTATTTTTAGCTTAACATGATCCTTCTTGAAGCTGGAATCAGTACTGATGGAAGGAGATAACTCAAGCAGCTCTGGCTACTGAACTCAGAGTAGCTGTCATGCCAATATATGTCTGCCTCAGATTTTATCACCAAGCCAAAGATTTTTTTAGCTAAGGCCAGGAGAATTTTTTTTCCTTTTTCTCAGGTTGATTACACTAGCAACTATCCAGCAGAACAAGAAACTGGGTTTCTGGCCATCTCTAAAAGAACAAAGGATGAAACAGACATTGTTTTATCCTTTAACTCCTTTTCCTACCCCAGTCTTAAAAAATTGCTCCTCCAAAATATGTTGCATTATCTATATGTTGGAACCGAAGCATCTGCTAATAAAACCCTCTATTTTCTCTCCTCCCACTTTAGAAAGCTAAGACAGCCCTGAATCAGAACTGTTTAAAGCTTTCACAACTAATTACAGCTGCAGAGGCAGAGTAGAACACAATGTAGGCAGCAGACTCCTTGTTGTCTTGTCTCAGCCTCAGAGCATTGAAGAGATCAACAACTCTGTAGGAGATGATGGGATCACTGCAGTATCTAGAGTTGTTAATCCCCATTACACTGCTTTAACCTATTTTGCATTAATCACTGCATTTATATTTTACAAGACCACTGCACTACTTCTTGGACAAGCAGGTTTCTGACACCAGTGTGTTGCTTTCTGGCAGGAATGTGCATCTTGGCAGTCAACTTTAGATCTGCACACGTTTAAAGCTGTACAGAGACAGGAATAACAAGATGCTCCAATTTAGAGAGGCCCAACACTAGAAGCACTTCAGCCTGTCATTAACCTCTGTCAGAGAGACTACCAAAGCTCAGTACAATTACTGAACCCTTGCAATGAAAAATGTCTGCTAGGAGACACCAGCTTTCCTTTTTGAAGAAATCAGGTGTTCACTTGAGCAAATCATTACTAAATTTAACCAGCCATTTAAAGATGATACTTCATGTCTTTAAGTCTCAGTGAAGGCTCTGAAATGCCAATGATGAGCATCAGTAGGCACCAGTCTACCTTGAAGCCTTTAAATTTAATATCATCAAGTTGTATCAAGGCAAGTCCATACGGAAAGTGTCCCATTTACAGTCTGTGCAATTTAAATATATATACACATATATATTTTTTTAAAAAAGTATAGCTCAGCAAGGCATTTTAAGACCTGATTTTCCAGACAATAAGCCTGGAAGCCCAGAGCAAGCAAAGCAGGAAACAGTCTATGAGGAATAGAGATATGTCATACAGAAACTGCTGAAAAGCATAATTCTATGCGCTGTCAATATAACTCTGCAAAATTCTGCTCCTTTCAAATAAAACGGAGAGAGATAAAACAGAACCCTTTTGAGAGCTTCTTGGATGTTCCCTCTGAACTCTGGATCATCAGCTGGCACATTCTTCAGCAGGAACAGAGCCACATGTCACAGGTTTGCAGCCACTTGCAAACCAACCACAGAATTAACAACAGTTCTAAACAGGAAAAAAGGTGCATTCCAAAAATTACAGATTGAAGAAAAATGATCCACTTTCCTTCAGAAAGAAGGCTAACCTTAATTCAGTCATAAACTCTTGAGACCGTCATTAATAACTCTTTGGAAGCAGATCTACTTTGTTCCTGCTACTACAGAGACAGAGTTAAGGAAAAGCATTCACACTCTGAATGCTTTTCCAGCTAAGCCAGTTTTTAAATCACATTTGGCCACCAAGCTTGGGTGGAACTAGACTTACAGTGCTGTCAGGGAGCAGCAAGGGTCATCTGCTCTTGAAGGGCAGTCAAGCCAGAAGAAGGAGGTGGCCCCACACAGGCTGCATCCTCACTAATGGGACACAGTCACACAGGGCAATAACTGATAGATAAAACTTGGAATTGATAACACAGTATATACATGGCATCAGACCTGGCAAAGCGATGAACTGCATCTGGGGTCTGTCCAGGGAGTCCAGTCAGGAGCTAAACAAGACAGGGCCAGAGACAGGACTGGAAAAAAGGCTACAACATAGTTCTGGAGACCATCCAGGAGAGAAGGTACTTACAGCATTATGCTGCATGGCAACAGAAGGGGCTCCAGTAGCCCTAGCTCTGAAGCCAGAATAAACCTGACCAATGGAAAAAACTCCTTTCTTCTTCCCTTGCATCTTACAGGAGAACTGGAGAGAATAACACATTCTTATAGTTTTGTCTGGGGTAGAGTTAATTTGCTTTGCAGTAGCTGGTATAAGGCTATGTTGTCAATTTGTGCTAAGAAGTATTTTTTAGCTACTGCTGAGCAGTACTTACACAGAGTCAAGGCCTTTTCTGTTTCTCACACCCCCCCACCAGCAAGTAGCTTGCAGGTGCACAAGAATTTAAGAGCGGACACAGCCCTGACAGCTGACCCCCCTGACCCAAGGGTTATCCCATATCATATAGGGTCATGTTTAGTAATAGTAGAACCAGCAGGAAGGTTGGTGGAGGAGCTGCTGCTGCAGGACTGGCATTGGTTGGTTGTTGGTGAGAAATTGTTTTCTATTGCAACTCTTTGTCTTTCTTGCATTTTATTTATCTCTCTCTGTTATTTTCCTTTTTGTTACAATGTATTATTATTTCATTTCAATTATTAAACTATTCTTACCTCAGCCCACGAGTTCTCATATTTTTGTCTTTCCAATTCTCTTGCCCCAATTTTCCTGCATAGGGGGAGTGAGTGAGCCACTATGTTGTGCTTAGTTGCTAGCTGGTATTAAAACACAAGACAGCCACAGAGAGAATGCTGTCATAAGGGAAGAAACAAAAACCAGAAAGTAAACAGGAATGTGTGGTGAAACAGAACAACTATTTCTTTCTAAATTATGATGACATTACAAGCAGATAGAAAGCCCACTGCAGCCTCTACTGAAGTAAACTGGTCTTCTGTTCTCCCCCACTCTACTCCATGACTCCTTTGTTTCAGATCCTGAAGGATGGGCAATAGCTCTGCAGAAGGAAATAATGGCTGCCATTAATGCTCCAGACAAGAGAAACACTGCAGAATAGCTAGAATCAACTGATGTCTTAGAGCAAGTGAACATGAAATGCTGGTAGATTTGACTGCCTATAAATAGAAAAGGAAGTACTTCTCGAAGATTTCAACACACAGCCTACTCTTGAAAAGACACTTTAAAGAGCCGTCACCAGATTAAACAGCACTAAGAACCTCTACTTACTTCCTCCCCTCCTCCTCCTCCTCCTCCCAAAAAATCACAATTTTCCCCAACTAAAGAATATTTAGACCTATCTTTCAACAGATTGCTCTCATAGGAGCTAGGGATCTTGCAGCGCATAATGAGTACTAGATTGAAAGCCATTTTTCATTCATCCAATTTAGCTGGAATAGGGCAGTTACACACACTAACCAACAAGAGTTTTCTGCTAAATGGAATTCATAAATCAGTATGGTTTTCCCTTGCAATGATAAACATGCCACTCAAAGATCTGGAGCATCAAATCAAGAGCTATTTACAAGGTTGCCCCTGAGACAAAAGCCCACAATGTTACACAGGGTAAGTTGTTGCTCTTTTCTCCCCTGCTACTGAAGATACAGAGAGCCTTTGTTTGGAAGACACAGAAAGCAGAGGGAGAAAGGGAGGAGGATTGATGATGCATACAACAATAATAAACACTGCTCTTTTCTATTACTAGAACACCTGCTGCCTCCATCAGCTCAGGCTCATCCATTATGCAGCACGCCAGCTTCAACAGCTCCAGAAGCATCAGCTCTGAAGACACGACAGACCTGACCAAGGAGCAAGGCACAGAATGAGCATCTCTCATTATCAAATCAGTGAGCTCCATGGGCACTCATTCTCTGCCTTGTTTATCAGTGGATGAAACAAGAACTAGGAACAATTAGATCAAGTATTTTGTTCAAACATAGCCAGAGGAATAAAAGAAATTTTCCCTCAACAAAATTTATCAATTTACTCCTATAGAAAATAAATTCCTGAAGAGAGAAGAAAACCTGACAATTACCTTAACTACAGTTACTTTTATTTTTACTTTTAGTGGAAATCATGTAAGGTTTAAAATGGATGGAAAGGAATGTAATTATTTCTCCATAATGCTTTAAGAGTGGAAAAGGAGACTATTAAAAACAAATATGCCTAACATTTCCAATCTAAACAATAAGAACTGCAAGTTTCAAAACACTTGCTACAGTTCTACAATTCCAAGAAATCTTTTGAGCTGGCCGCTTCCCTGAGACAATCAGACCTGTCCCAAGGACATTTTCACCCTTTCCAATCCAGAGTAATTCGCTCACGTCAAGAGGGCAACTCACATGCTACATTAAACATGAAGCACTGGTAGGAATCAACATTGAAAAGCATCTTTAAGTATTATCAGAGTTGGATTGCAAAGTAGCTTTAAGAATTAGTTGATTAATTCACAACTTTCAGCTGTCAAAATGAGAGGAAAAAGCATGCCTGATTGAAGTTCTTTATCAGCACATTGGTTTCTCATGTACCCCCTGACACTCATATACACTGAGCAGCGACCTTCTTCAAATCTGAAATTAAAAAAATCCATAGATCTCAAAACTTGTCATTAACCACAGAACTATATAAAAAAGGAAAATAGTTTCTTTAAGTTACTTTCCTAAATTATTTGTTTTCATATTTCACATCTTATTTAAACAGATAAAATTAAAGGCAAATAAATATAAAAATTTTCTCTGTTCCATTTAAAAAGCCTATAGTACTGACAATGTTATGTGGCATTCATCAGTAATATTGTTCATATAGCCATGGAGGAGTACTGCCACCACACAAACTGGAAAATGAACCAGAACTGTCAGAACAGGAATACCTGCCTAATTTACAAGCAAAATTATACACAAATAAACAAACAAACCAACTCATGAAAAACAAACTAACCAAAACATACAGCAACTGAAAAAAACTACACACTCCACAACACCACCCCCACTCCAAAAAAAAAAAGCAAGCAAAGTCCATAATTTATTTAAATAATACAGATATTCTGTGTATCAACCACGACACTCCTTTGAGAGGGCATTAACTTACAGGATTTGTATTTCTCTCCCCTTGTTTTTTAATGTGACAAAGTATCTGCATGACAGCAGGAGCTTTGTTGCTGAGTTCACTTGTTCATACAGTTTTTCAATCCTGACAGTCTGCAAGTTCTCCAAAGCCATACAAAAAGCTAAGATAACCCCTGTGATGTTTTAGAAGGGAAAGATCAGGAAGAACCCAAAGCTTCTTTCTCTGGCTAAAATTAAAAGTGTCTCTTGCAATCAGCTGACTCTATTAGGTGCAAATTCTAAACCTCTCATGCTAAATATTGCCCAGCTTAGGTGTAAGCAACAGTCACCTATAGCAAGCTACCAGGAACAGCTGCCTGATAACAACCTGTCATCTAGAATTAAGGGGAAATGTTTAGGACTTCCCATGAGAGTGGAAAAAGAAAAGAAAAAACACACAAAAGAAATAGACACAGGTTTATTTGCTACGAAAGCATCAGTTGACACCTCACTGAAATTTGGACAGTTTCATCTTAACAGTCAATCCAGTTTCTGAATGTTTCCTTATTTTTCACTCCATGACTAGGGGCAGATTGCTCAGCAGAATAGGAAAAGGTTTATATGGAGTTGGAGAGGCCGCTGGAAACCCAGTGTTATTTTGCCAACACTGAACTGCTGAGACATTTGCGACCACCACATGATTTAGCTATGCCAGTTCATCTGTCTTGAAGTTAACTTTTCTTCTGGTATCAAGCCTACCATTGCTGGTTTTGTACACGATGAGAGGCACCAGGTATCTGAGTATGAGCTGGCTTATCTTAGCCAAAACAGGAATAATACCAGCACACTCTCCAACCATCTGTTTTTACCATACAGTGCAAAGTTGGCCAAATAATTTTAAGTCCAGTGCTTTTGTAGTGTTTTCCATACTCTGCACTCTGACTCCATATTTTAAAAAAACTGCTAGAAATTTTTTCCCAATTAGCTTGAAGAGATGCTTGCTTATACTTGTCCTTCTGTACCTTTCAAAACATCACTGATTTTTACCCCTTAGCACTAAATCAAAATATTTTGTTAAAAAAGAGAAAATTAATTTCCTGCTGCCTCAACAAATGGTGGGGTGGCAGAGGCAAGGGAGCAGGAGGAAGAGAAGGGCAAGCAGTGCCAGATGCTTAATTGATAGCTTTGCATTCCATAAATTTTGTGCGTATCAGTTTCACATGAAGTCTGATGAATCTCTCTGCTTTCTCAAAGTTTTGACTTGGGCAAAATAAAGAGAAGACACATGAGGATAAAAATAAAGCAAACAGAAAGTACTTTATGCATTAGGAGATACACATAAGTCCTTCTGATGCAGGTTAACTCCTACAGAAAAGCACAGCTGCTGTCTCCAAAAGTTACAAAACCCATGTTCATCCAAACTCTAGCAGCACAAGAAGTAGCCTCAAACACTTACTCTGGTGATTTCAGTTTTATCTTGATGAGACAACAGCATATAATGCATTAGCACAAAATTATCAAGTTAAATAAACCATGTCTCAAGAGTTAATTGTATCTTCTTTCTGCCTATCTAAAGAATCATTATATAAGGGAACAAAATTAGATGTCTGTTAATATGAAAAAGAACAGATTCAACATCAGAAAAAATAACACTATTTTTGTATGTTTTGCATCCAAACCACAAGCCAGCAAGCACTAGAATTTTTTCCAAGACTAATAAAAGTTAAGTTACTTTGTGGTCTTTGGTTACTGGGTTAAAACCAGATACGCTGCTTCAAAACTTTTGTCTTTACGTAGCAGGGTTACAATTTAAACCAGACAGCAAATGCAAATAAACATTTAGATGTTTGAAACTCGGTTTTGAACACTGTTCAGGACCCCTCCACTTGGGTCTGAACTGCCTCTTGAGCCATTTTGCAAAAGCACATTTTCTTCCTGATTCAGTTATGCCACTTTCTCCCACCTCCTGTCCAGCCTGACTCCACCTAATAGAAACCTTTTTGACCAGTTATTAGAGCAACTAAAGCAGTATTATCTAGAGACAAGCTTCATATTAAATGACCTTGTATTTTCATATTTTAGTGGCATTCTTTTGGATAGCAAGGGAAGGTGGAATGGCCTGCTAAAATCAAAACTAAAGAGTGGTATCAAACAGGCAAATTCAGTAACAAATATACTGACTCTTGCTCCATTATCAACAGACAGTGATGTCTTTTGCAGACCCTGTAAGCAGAAGTAGACCACAACATCTAGATGCACAAATCTGCTATTTGTGTCCTCTATAACACTTTTCAAGACAACACTTGTAAAGCTGAGCAAAAACTGAGATGAAACTCAAGATCTTTTTCCAGACTTGTCCAGGGCATAGACACATGATCACACAGCACCCCCATTACTCTTGTGATTTATTCTTATGAAATAAACCCTGTGTGGATAATGAGGAAAACCTCAGCAAACAGAAAGATCAGAAATCCGAGTTGATGCATGTAGATGAGCTGTCATGAAACTGTGTTGAAGAGATGAACCTAAAACTGAAAATGCAAAGCTTATTTCAGTGTATTCCTAATGCTAGCTCATGACCCCTTTACCTTCACACTGACATTGTCATCCTCTTGAAACCCCTCTGATTTGCTGTTGCCACACATATACCATTTTTGATAATTTCACTCTTGCTATTATAGTCACAGTAAGACTGTCTCTAGTTTATCCAATTTTATCTAGTTTTCTACACTAAGAATAGAAAATAAATATTTCCAGTCAGGAGAGGAAACTAATATCCAGATAACTATCCCTTGAGCTTCCAGTTTGGCTTCTTGTTAATTTTAAGTTAGGTATGTGGTAGTTGATCCCAAGGTAATAACAATCATCCCAGCCTCTACTAATGTTACTGAAAACTAAGCCATTCAGTTCTCAACAGGGAACTAACTGTGTCTTAACCAGTTTATCTATCTGGAGATCATTTCTGTAGCAGAGTTAGAGAAGGTGCTACCGTCTGCAGCTAGTAACTCCCATGCGGGGCAAGAAGGCTGAGATTTGCTGCTTCTTTCAAGTGCCCTAAAATAAACAAACCCTTTGTTCCTTCCCCTTGTAGTAACAGGAGTGACCAGATGGGAAAAATCAAACAAAGGTTTTCCTGATTATATCCATTTCATTATAAACAGCTGGTTTTCTCCAAGTCATTGCTGGGTCTTACACAATTTCTTGATGGCCTTAAGCACAAAAGTCTACCAATAATCATTTTTATATCTATCTACATAAAAGGCTTTTAAGTCTTCATATAGTTGGTTATCATTCATTCAACAGTTAAATGCAACTAACAATTTAACAGACAAGATGATCTCTCCAACTAACACATTTTACAGGTTTTATCAGTTTGCAAATTCACAGAGCAGCCTCCCAGGGACCAACACTTACATGTCTCACAATCAAAACAAACAACATCTGCAGTCCTGAGAAGATACTTAGTAAACAAAACAAGGTGTGTGCTGACTGCAGCACTACCATAAACAAATACACTCAAATAATTTTTCCCATACTTTAGAAGCCAGGACTATTTCCAGATTCTCAGGAAGACAACCAGAATCTCTGCTAAAAGTCATCTCGATGCTGGGAGATCAGCCCCTAAAAAAGGACTGAACCACTACCTTTCTGAATACGAAAAACAGAATTTGACATGGTTACAGAACAAGATACTAATGAGGCTGTTTGTAATTAGCTTGGGAAAAAGAAACATCAGCAATAAAACTGCCAGCTCTTATGCTGATTGCAACCCCAGAGAGTAGGAGACAGCTGAGAAATATTGGCAGAGCCTCCCAGCATAAAGCCTGAGGGTGTGAGAAAGGAAAGGAAGTGGAAAGCGAAAGGGCAGTGGTTCCCTAGACCCTTCCAAGAGTTTCGTCTGCAGAGCATCTACACACGAGTGAACCCATGAGGTTATGCTGCTAACAAACTGCCTGCAGCTTGTGTCCGTGTCTGTGATGTGTGTGTGACTAAACAGGTCCTGATGCACGATGGCAGGCAGCTGACTCAAATCAGAAACTTCAGTCTCATCAGTATCAGTGGTTGACACATCTAAGCTGTGTTAAGTAAAAGTATTACAAATGTTCAATTCTATTTTTATGTTCATAAAATCTTTAAAAACCAAAGTAGCAAATTTTAAAAGTCTGAGGAACTTCATTGGTTTGGAACATTGAAAATTACCTGTACTGAAGATTTTTGAAGGAAGCTGCGAAATAAAAACAAATTTAAATTTTAGAAATGTGTTTGGAAACATGTCAGCTGCTTTTCTTTCTCGTATTTCACATGTAACTATTTGTGGTTTAGCTAGGAATTTTTAATATTCATTTGATTCAATGAACAGATGCCAAAGCTTCATCTCAAAATTCTGTTTAAGAGTTTAATTTATTTTTGAAAAGGAGCTAATAGGTTTTAAATATATCTTATTCAGAAAAAAGTCCAGAAACAAAACTCAGCCAAAGGTTAGGCTTGTTAAACACACATCTCTATGAAATGCAGATCAAAACAGTGTTTCCTGCAATTAAAACATTTTTCCACATTTCCCACTGGGCTCAAAATTCACTCTTTTTGCTATTGGGACAGAAGGCAAAAATGAACTCTTTTCTAAAACTGTAAGTTTAGAAACATCCAGATGTTCAACTTCTGAACTACATAGAGCCACACCAAACATATGCATGCTTTGGAGAGGTCATCCCCCCTCCCATACGCGAGTTACTCGGGTGACCAAGGCGTGATAGAAGCAGTTATCTGATCCAAAAGTCAGGCAATTCCCTGTTACACCCCAAGTCCAAACCAGATGCCTGAGCTTGCATTCCAGCAGCTTCCTCAGCCACTGCCAGACTAGACCAGCCCAGCACCACCCTGAGCTCTGCTGGAGACCTCTGGGGGCCCCTGTCATACCACCTCCCACCACCATCAGCTCCTGCTAATGCTCCCCCTTACCAATGCCACCACCAGGTGCTGAAAGGAACTTTGCAGCCACTCCCAAGCTGACTATGAGGGTCGTCAATGAATCCTAGAGAAAACTGGAACTCAGCTGACAGAGGGCAAACATTACTGCCAAAACAAGTTCTTCTGGAGTTATGATGCCTAAGACACACGTATACAGGTCCAGTTTGTACCTCAGCCACAATCTGCTTGTCTTAGACAAAAGTCTCAATGTAGCAATAGCTTTATACAAACCCAGCTTCCTGGCCAGGATTTTCAATCTCTCTTTGCATGCACAGATACTTTGAGATTTTATAACATTATATTTGAGGTCAGCTATTTAATCAGTATATTGTTTTACAAAACAATGCACCTCTCACCAGCTTTTAAAATCTAATTGTTTTTCTGGACCAGTCTCTCCCGTAATACAGTTACTTTGCACAAATCAGGCCACCCAATTTGTAAGAATAAGCAATTTATGCCTTAGAAATGGAGGCACTCTTGACAATAAAATAACCTGTTCAAATCTGTCAGACTAAGTAGGACACACAGAGAAAGGAATGTAAGAATCTTGGACTAATAGTTCTGTAAAAACAGATACTAAATCTCCTGAAATGTGTTCTTCATTAAAAATAAGTAACTTCTGAAATTTGAGGGTTTATTTGGAAGTTCCCTAAAACTACAGAAACAAACAGAAAGGTTTCTCTACAGTTAGGAGCTAAAATTTCCTTCCCTACATAGAATACAATGATCATTTTGTTGTAAGAAAATAATCTATGATTTAAAACAAACTACAGTCAGTTCCTGAGGCTCCCACTAGTTGTGCAGGTAAAAAAGAGGCGTGTAAGCAGTGTAAAATACATTTCATGTTCCAATTTGCATTTGCCATCTTAGTTACTCTCTCAGGGAACTAGCTCTGAGATATACTGACGCTTTGTTTAATCAACCTAAAAAACCCACACAAGTTAAACTGATGCAGAATGAAATCACCTTTTTACTCTGTCTTTGAAGGAGATCACAGGAGGATGCATAGCAAGCACAGACCATAGCATGCCTGCCCAGTGACATGGAAGCCAATAAACACCTCTTTCTGTATCAACATTAGATATGGATTTATTATTGACTCTAGCAAGAATTCACTTCTATTATACTTGAAAATCTCACAGTGAACTAAGTGAGCTTCTTTTATGGGAATTTATTGTTAGGCAATAAAGGATTTAGTCTGCTATACATGTGAATGAAAAACTAGCAGCCATCTAAAACAGGTGTTACACTCAAAGACAGCTCTCAGCAAAATGCTATGGCCATTAAGCCAGAGGATTAAAACTTGTGCATTTCAACAACAGCATTAAAAAACAACCCCAAAACTCCATGAGCTTTGAAATGCTACAAATTAATAGATGTGACTGAATGCATCATCTATGACAGTCCATTTACATAACACGACTTAACGGGGTTTTTTTGGTTTTTTTTTAATTAAAACCAACAAACCAGCCAACCAACCAAAACAAATGTAAAAAAACCAAACAACCAACAAACCAAACCACGCAATGCTACAAAAATTTAGGAGATCCTGATGATTAGCAAACCCTTAAATTGCCTAGTGGTGCCACAAAATCAATGGTGCCATCACTCATAAGAGAGGCCATGTGCCTTCTGCCAACTGTGCCTCGTGCTGACTTTGCAGCACCCCCATCCTGGCCAGTTGGGCTGGTTACCAACAGGTCAGGAGAACTTGCTGGTGAGCTGGGGCTTGCTGCCCGATGTTGCTTGCTACAGCATGGAGTATAAGCAAGGGGTAACAGCAGAGGCCCCAAAATGTGGGAACAGGCTGATTGAAGACATCCCGGGACTATTTGCAACTTACTGATGGTCACTTGTAGGTTAATGGAGAAAAGCAACCTTGAGAGCCTGGAAAAGACTGTTGTAGGCTGACAGCAAGACAAGGAACAGTAAAAGGTGCTTGACCTAGCCCAGGAAAGAAACACCTAGGTTTTGGTGAGTAGACCAAAGGATTAGACCCATCTCCAGGCTCCCACATCTAATGAAAGTACAGGACCTCCATCGTGAGTGGGACATCTCCAGCGTGCCATGAAAGAGTCATCACTGGAGTGCTGGAGCTGTACACCAACCTCTGCTCTCTAGCACCTGGGTGCTCAGAGAAGCTCCACCACCCCTTCTCATCCAGCCAGCCCTGCCTCCCTGAGGACAACCAACCAGCTCACCAGCCATCCAGAACCATGCACAGGCGTGTGTGTGGGTGTTTCCTCAAAAACTCTGGACTGGAGCCATTTAACTTTGAGACTTGCTTGTTCAGGAATGGCATCTAAAAGGGTCTTTCTGAAAGTAGATTTTTAAAACTGAGATATGTACAAGTTGCTATCCCTTTCTGCCTATCCCTTTAGAATTTGAATTCAGCTAGTTTATGCTTCCAACTGGAGTGATAAAAACCTTGTGCTGCAAACTCCCTTGATAAGGGAGAACAGTCCTTACATACTCTGCCAGTTTACTTGTAAAAGATATACAATAATAGGTTAAAAAAAATGCAAAGTTGCTCTTTTTGTACCTCATGCAATTCTTATTTCTCTCTCAATTCCTCCAATGAACTCTATAAAAAGTTCTGGTGGCTACTTTACCACTCTAGTGCAATTTAGTAAAGCAATTATAATTAGCTTTGGGAGACATGAAGTGCTTACCATGTATACTTGAATGACTTGCTGTTTGTCCCAGGGAAGAATAATAATAGAGTAGAATTGCTCCATGCAGTACAAATGAAAATGAAAGCATATCTGTTTAACAGTAACATGCATCAGAGATCCATGTTTTTCACATGACAACCTTTGTCTAAAGTAGTTGATTAAAAAAAACCCAACAACTCAACCAACAAGCCTATGCACCTCTCCCTTAAACTTGCCCTTCAGAAAATGTTCACCAATGCATTCTGCTTATTCCATGTCAGACAAAATCCAAATACATAAAGACAAATATCTACATTTTTATTGCCTGCATTTGTGAAATCTTATTATTTTGTTCATCCTGAATAGGCAACTGATTCCACCACCTTAAACACAAAATAATTCATATTCATTCAAGTGCCCTCAGCTCCATATGTCTTAAAATGTCCATTTTAGAATATTTCTTTAATTTTTTCTCATCAATATTTTTTGACTTAGTTATGATACCATAAGTATTACCTGAATCAAACCCACATTCATTTAATGCTAGCTCTCCCAAATTCACAAAGGTGGCTGGCTGATAAAAGACAGAGCTCCTTAACAGAGACACATCAAGCATTCAGCTGCAAACCATGGAAGCCACAAGGTAATTTTCAATGCCAAACAAAAAAGAAATATCTTTTCCACCCTCTTCTCAAAATATCAGGTGAGTAGATTTCACATTTGGCAAATAATTTTACACAATTTGTACACCACTAGCATCCTTTTCTTCTGTCACTTGAGGGGCAGTAAAAAAGATTTCTGAATTTCAAATTGTCCTGCAGTGTCTCAGCCTGGCTAGGCATACCCAAGATTCTCCAAAGCATTTTATTTAGAAGGCAATGTTGCAAAATGTACTCTGGCACCTTCAACCTACTTTTCACACACCAGAGCCACACTAAAACGATTAGGGGATTTCACCAGGATGCTGAGATGTTTACCTAGGAATAAGCAGCAGCAGTGTAAAAGGAATAAAGCTAACTGTGTGTGTGTGTTTTCATCCTTCAGAGCCTCCTTTATTAATGAAATTAATAATCCTGAATAGTCACTTGCTAATGAATGCAAACTGCTCTTGTCAACATGTGTCTTGATCTTAAAAATCTGTGATCCTCCACCTTGAGTGAATGCTCTTTTAATAATGACCAACTCTTCCCTTCACTACACAGACTAGGGGCTGTGGGGGGAATATGTTGCTCTTTTCTTCTGCATTAGTGGCTCTTCTACTGGAAGAATGCACAAACACCACCATTCTCAATAATCTCTCGATTACATCCTTCTCTCAGGCAAATTTTCTACACCTGCTTTAGCTTGCAAAATAAACACTAAACACATCCCAGGGAAGGATGCCATCTAAAACTTTTAAATCTCTGAAAAATGATAGAATTGATTCTGAGTAAGTCAGCTTCATGTTGTATCACATGTTTATCCTACAACTCTGTTAATACATATAAAGGACAAGGTATACTTCCTGTACAAAATCTGTCATTTGACATCTAGCACCAACTGCTTTATTCAGCTTTCTCCAATTAGCAAAGTTATTTCCACCCAATTAAAAGAACAGGTAAGTTTAGTCTATGGACTATTCTAGCACATCAAACAAAAGTCTTTTGTGATCAATGAGAAAATTCGCAGAGAATTCATACAGCATAATCATTTTATTATGTGTGAAATTCCAGATAATTTACCCCTTAAGAATCAATCTTCCCTGGACAGACCTTCAGACAGGTCCTTCTTATCCATAGTAAGAACAAATTGGCTCATCCCCTAACTAAGCAGCCTGCCTACTAGGGAAATAAAAGGGAAGAAAGTTCTCTGTTCTCAACCACACATAGGAGCATCAGCCCCTTAACAGACAAAAGCAGAGTTGCAAGGCAATAAACACTGTTTTTTACAATTTGCACTGATTATGAGTAAACATAAAGGCAAAGATAACTTCACCCCTCAACAATTCAAAAGCCAGCTCACTGGCTGACAAAAAGTCTTGCTGTATGAAGAGTCAGGAAATGAAGAGGTTGTTATCCAGCAAGATATAACTGAAAAGCAAACACCCTTGAAATATAGTTTAACAAGACAAGAAAATTATATTCTGAATTGGAACTGAGTGTGTAATCAATTTTTTACACATATATGAAGTCTTCAATAGCAGTCTATTTCCAATTATATTTCAGAGATGGCCTATTTCTGGTTTCCCATTACAACCTGTGTTAATAATGCTCCAATGAGCCTGGGGCCGAGACATCACCTCTTCCTACATGGAACACATTGCATGATAATAACTATACAAACACTCATGAGTCCTGTTTTGCACTCATTTTTAACTACCAACTCACCCAGAGAAACTGTTTTTACTCTTAACTCATTTGACCTCCTGTTCTTGAAACTGTGCATTTGGAACCAGAAGAGTTAAGACAAAGGAAACACTGGCACAGGAATAGGGATTTGTAGATGCAGTGACTGATATATGCTGAAAATTAGAATGTTTCATCCTCTCTAGTCCTGCATTCTGAGGTCTCTTTTCAAAATTATCCTAGTGCTGACATCGGCCAAGATTTTTGCCACATCCATATATAGCAAGTTTCTTCTCACAACTACTGTAGACTCATGACTGTCCAGTGTTCTTCTGTGCGCCCATTTCAGCTGAATTCGTGGTGGAGTTTTTTTCATATTTCACTCATCTTTCTGCTACAAACGTGTGTGCAAACTCTGAACTGCAACACACTGATAGGTGTTATTTGAAGGCTAAAATACACTTGTGCTGGGATTAGGTTCTCCATAAGTGAAGGATGATACACTTCTGCAAGAATTAGGTTGTGAAATAGTCAACCCAACTCGAGAGGAAGGTCTAACAGGTTAGATAATCTCAGAATGGGACCAATAGGACAGGCAAGTAGTTATTTTTCTCCTATCTGAACTCACATAAGTGCTTGGGGTTGAAATATAATTCAAAAGACAAGGATGAAAATTCAAACCAATAAATTAACAAAGATGTTTTCAGCACCATGTTTAGATATTATGCAGTAAGCCTAGAGTGAAGACACACACCAAATAAAGATCAAGACTGATCAGCTGCCCTAGCTCTATGCCTCTTATACATTTAAAGAAAAAAAAAGACTGCTAAACAAAGAGAGCCTGTGATCATGTAGGTAAAGATCACAACTTATACTGCACATTAGAAGTAAGACCAGAGAGGCAGTTTAAATACTAACATGAACTTCTGAGTACTTACCTTTAAATTAGCACTACTTTTTTACTAATTCAATGCAAGTCATGTACAAATATTGAATATAAATGTAAAAGCCTCTGATGCATGTAATACCTATGACATCTTATTAGAATGTCCACAAGGGAATATTGCTAGATCTTGTTTGAACCATGGCAGAATTTGCACACAGAAATGTCAAGTATTCAATAAGCCCTAACAACTCCAAGAAATTCGATAAGCCCTAAAACCTGCAAGCTAAAATAGGCAAATGATTAATTCTTTGTACTGCCTTTGACAGCAGTTCCTACATGCAAACACAGAGCCTCACAAATTATTCTGTATTAAGTTCTCCTAATTCTAAGAAAAACTTTCAGAGACACACATTTCTAGGGGTTGCTCTGAAATGCCAGGCTGACAGCCCTTGTCTAGAATAGATATTTAGAAAAGTATATATGAGCTACCAAAGGAATCATCAATTCTACAATTTTTTTGCTTCATGAAGGACAAAAATGTTACTTGGAAGATGATGTGAAAACAGAGTTTGGATTGCCAGAACTTAGATACCACTTTTTTTATAACACGTTTCAGACAAATCCTGCTAGAGGCAACTCTAAAAGTTGACTTGAGGCTTTACATGAAAGTATCAGAAATGTTATACACAAATAATGAACCTCAAACAGCTTTACTAGTCAGAAAAAACAAAGTTGTGCTTCAGGCAAGTGGCAGTAGATAGAACAGCTAAGGAAGTACATACCTTCAATGCATTTTTATGTCCCATGTTTTAAGAAACCATTTTGTGGATCAGTTATATGAAATCACTTTTATGCTCTACTGAAACAGAATACGGTAGGCACCACGTTCCCTCTGATTCACATGCTTTGGTCCTTATTCACAGTAGAGAGGAGTGGGGGATCACAACCTCCAGAATATTTTTACATGAAGATGATTGCGTAGACCAAAAAGCTCCAGATCAAGCAGTTGGACAATCCAAAGTCTCTGTTACAAAGCTTCACAGTCCAGCTTACACAAGGACTCTTGGCCTTATGTCTCAGATGCTGAAGTTGACAAACTGAATGCCCTGCTCTGCTGTTTTAAGACTGTTAAGAAAAAGCTTGCATCCTTCACTAGTTCATGCTTCATGCACTAGTCATCATTCAACATGTGCAGCAGCTGCATAAACAGAGGTTTGCACTGAACATAAAGATTTCTTTTGATTTGTAATGAAAACCATTACTGGCCATCACAGCTCACCTGATATGGAATCAATAATGGCTTAAAACGTCAGGCATCAAAGGATTCTAAGCAAGGAATTCAGCCTGAACTCTGGCATTTATGCCTCTTAAAACACATACTGAACACAGAAATACTTCCCACTTTTCTACATGTAAGACTTCTCATACCTGGGTTGCAGACCTGACTAAAACATGAACCAAAAATAGTATTAGCTCTAAACAGAGAGTTAGGATTGTTTTGTTTTTCATGAGGAAGCAATAGCCCTTCTTAAAAGGAAAGCATTCTCTTCCCATTTCCTTTTTCTGGGGTTCTACTAAATACCTAACAGACAATTATCTGCACTTGACATCTTTAGCCACCTCACTCTCAATTCCTCCTAAAGGCTGCTTGTGGACAGAAGCCAGAGAAACCATGTTCTGGTCTCTCTTATCATCCCCTTTTGCTTCACAAAACAGGTGTCCCTAACAGAACCAAGATGTGTAAAGTAGCTGTGAACCTATACAAGCACAGCTAATGATAACAATACATGAAGCCAGTGACCCAAGTGAATCAGGATGCAACTCCTTTTGGCTTTCCATATAGCGTGGCACATCAATCAGATGCATTACGTACATCTTCCCCTGCATTAAAAAAAAAAAAAAAAAATTAAAAAATCATATCACACAACCAAACTGAGGTCAGCAAAACACACTGGGTCCTGTCAGTGTGTGTAAGGATTAAAATGCAATGTAAAGCCACTGCTGAGCAAAGGGCTCTGGACACCTGCAAGATGTACAATGAAGCAGAAAGCAAAATCCAAAGCACTGGTATGGCCTTTGTAGAAGAATCTGGATGACTGCCAACAGTAGTCAGGAAAGAAGAGCAAGCATGGGATCTGAGATGAAACAGTGTAAATGTACTTGTATGTCACTAGGCAGATACTGATGCATTATCCAGAAAGTCCCCAAATTTCCTGACAGAACACTACATAGCCATAAATTTCTTAGGCAGATACCTACAGAAAGACACAAAGAATGGAAGGACCAGCCTTGGTCTCAATATGGATCTGCAGAACACCAGAAGTAAATGGCCACTAACTCAACAGTTACTAATCACAGGTCTTTGCATCCAGTCTGTTTTCCACCTATCCAGCAGATCTCAGTTAATTGCTTTCCAATTTGTCTTAAAGAACACTATGGAAGACAACATCAAAAATCAAGGCAAAGGATACTCACTGCACTCCTCTCAGCCACTGAGCCAGTTATGTCACCACATAAGGCAAACATGTTGGTCAGCCAAAATTTGCCTTTCAAAAATTCAAGCAGACTATTCCAAATCACCTCCTTGTTCTTCATACAGCTTTGAACAGCTTCCAGGATAATCTATTCTGCCATCATATTCCCCTGGACTAAAGTTAGGCCTCTGGGCTCCTATTGGCCCCTTGTGAAGAGGAATCTGATGTTCACCCAAATCTATCCATGGTGGAACTCACCCGATTGCCATGAGTTTCCAGTGATAGACAGCAGCACTGCAGTGATATCAGGCATTTCCCTTAGGATCTCAGGTGCACCCCATCACGTTCCCTGGACTTGTACATGTACAGTTTTATTTAACAAGTCCCTCACTTGATCTTCTCCCATCAGAGACAGTATTTCACTCCTTCAAATACTGTCACTAGGCAAAGGAAACTGAATCCAGGCCCAAGAGAAGACCTTATCTAAAGCAAACAAGAAAATGAACAGCTCAGTGTTTTTCATGTCCTTGATCACTACATCCTCTACTGCATTCAGCAGAAGGTCCACATTTTCCTTAGTCTGCCTTGAAATTACCATGTAAGACCCTTTGTTGCTATTTACATCCCACAGAGACCTCAACTCCAGCTGAATTTTGGCTTTTTCAGTTCACTCCCTCCATGCCCAGGTAAAGTTTCTGACTCCCACCAGACAGTCTGTTCATTCCTGTTGAGGAGATTGTCCTCGGAGACCAGCCAGTCCCCCTGGGGCCCTCTCCTTCAGATCAGTCTCTTACAGGATAACTCCTACTAGTTCCCTGAGCAAGCTGAAGTCTGCTCTCCTAAAGTCCAGTGTGGCAGTTCCATTACAATCTTTCTCTTCACTGACAATTTTAAATGTCAGCATTTCACAGTTGCAGCTGCCACATCCATCATCAAGCCCAAATCCATTCTTCATTATTCATGAGTAGCAGGTCTGACAAAACAGCTCTGCTTGTCCAGCACCTGTGTCAAAAGACTCAAGAACAATTACCGGGGTATGGGATGCTGCTTCCAGGCAACAAACAGTTTCATCTTATGGAAAACGACAGGATTACATTTGGTTTGCATAAGATCTGGTGAGCTAACAATTAGAAAGCACAACCAAAAATCAGTGCTCTGTCTTTGCTCATCTCCCATGATGCATAGAAGAACCAGATGTATGGAATACAGACAATCCAACACATTGTATTTCTATTGCACAACTTTCAGGCATGACTTCCTTAAGGGTTCAATATACCTTAAGCAACCATCTGAATTCCTTGGAGGCCAAATTTAAGTGCCTCAAGAACATGCACTGATGTCACTCTAGCTGTTCAGTATTCTTAAGAAAATGGAAAAAGAAGAAATGAAAGAGGCAGTCATGGAATTTGACAAAATAGTCTTTGTTTATCATTTTGAGGGTCTCAATCGCCAGCATACATGAAATTTTTAGAAGGATTTGACTGTCACAAAGGGAAACAGAGTCCAGATGTCCAGTACTCAAATAACAGAGCCAGTGTACAGTTGCTGGGGAGACAGAGAGAAAGAAGTCTGGCATATTTATGTTCTGTTTGAGTATTAAAATATGATTGTCTGATGAGAAAGTTGAATGAATGTTTAGATTTTGAAAGCAGAAAGAAGGACCCTGAAAAACTGGACTGAAAGACTGCTAAAAAACTGCACTATGTCTAGACTAATGTTCAAGCACTTTTTTTTTTTCTTTTTTAAGGTCAAGTGTGGATCAAGGAAGGATAAAATATGGAGGCCATCTTCCATGAGAAGATCTTCATCAGGAATCCTTTCCTTGGGATGAAGTGGCAGAGTTCTGAAACTGCTTAGTAGGCCATCTCCTCTGCTTGGACGGACACTCATACTGACATGGGTCACACGGTCATGGTTCAAAAATCCTAGAGAAGGCTGCAGCATTTTAGATAGTTAGTTGGTTTTGAACTTGTAGACAGCATGTTTCAGCTTCTTAGGCTTCTGCTTCCTGCAAAGCCATCTTACTCTTAGGAGCAGACTGTCAGAAGCCATGCACACTCCTTTTCCAAAGTAGTTTCATGTCTGCTCTTCTGCTAGTCTACAGTACACACCATTCATCTAAAGAGAGAACTTTGCTATATTATTTTCCAATCAATACCTTTCCCAACTAAATGCTGGCAACTCTAGCCATATTTTGAGCTTACTTTCCAAGCAAGAGAGTCAAAGGTGAGAAATTAAACTTCATACCATACTCAGTATGAAACACAGTATGAAAACACTGAATCCTCCAGCTTGAAGTAGACACAACACACGCACACACCCCTTCAAGAGGAATTCTGGAAAAGCTACACACAGAAACATGCCTTAGTATTTGCTAAGCTACCATCCTGCTACTTAAAAAGTCACTCCACAGTTAAGGTCCAACTCGAAGCTGAAAGTAGATTACACAGATAGCAGTGACAATTACTGAGAATTTCAAGAATGCATAACCTCTACTGACACCTGGCAAAATAGTTGTTAATGCTAAGACCTAGAAATCCTTGCCAAAGAGGCTTAAAAAATAAATAAATAAGGAACTTTAGTCATCTGATGTGCATTTGCAAAATTGCTGTGGGAATAACATGGTTTTCCCTGTTTTCTGTCCTTGCAATGCATACTATGGCATTGTAAGAGTTGTATTAGGCCCACAAAATCGCTACAGTTTGGGTGCAGCTCAAAAAAAGAATTATAGGAAGGAAAAAACACTGAATTAACAGAAGGAAGGACTGGAAAGCTCAATCATGCTCAGTAATTCAGCTAAGTTCTAGCAGAGCCTTGCAGCAACACGACTATTGAGCAGAGCTGGCAATATTTTTCATACAAACACCTTACACGCCCCCAGCATATGACAGCAGTTCTACATGTCCTTGCTCTTTGCTCTGTGAAACAAAGAATACTTTCCTTACAAACAGAGTAAATTTGCAATTTATACTCCCTCTTCCAATACAGCACGTGGGAATATTTGGTCATTAAAGTCATAGATTACAAGAGGTAAAGCTCTGTGCATCTGTGAAGGTCCATCTGTAATCAAGAGGACACAATTCTGTTTAAAAGATATGTAACACTCCTCACACATTTTCCTCAATAGCATCCTGCACAAGGAGGGATGGGAAGACATGGGCTTACTTCTACCCAGTGATGGTTCTTCATCCCTTAATCTCACACCCACCTTTAGCATGCAGTATTAGCAAACAGTTTCTGACTTTCCAGATCCATTTACAAGTAAAAATATGCATAAAAATTAGTTATAAATATGCAGTCATAAAAATCACAGAGAATGTGGTATGAAGGGATTGATACAGAGGCATCAAAAAGGAGTTGAAAGTCTACCAAAAAGAAAGGAACTCAAGAAAACAGTTTCCCTTGGTGCAAAACAGGGAGGACTTTTGAAATAGATAATCAATTATCACTAATTACTGAAAGTAAGATAAATAAAATATTTATGGTATTTCATCTTTTAAATTATGTTCTATCTGCACAACTTCATCTGCATTCATTCTGTAGCATTAAACCACTTATACCTTTGGGCCAAAGTATGTGTTCACAACTTGGGGAAAGGGAACCAGTTCTATTGAAGCTACACGATATTGAAAACTCTTTCCATTATTGTGGAAAGCCTAGTAGGACTCAAGACTTAAAAAATGAACCAACGATTCTGCAGTTTCCTTTACTAGGTGAAAGGATTGCTTCTTGCATCAGAATAGAATTTTCTGAGAGCGTCTTTTCAATTTAGCTATTACTGTAACATTTTCCTGGCTTATATAGGCATTCTGATGTCATTACATAGCCAGCTGCCTGGTTTTTTTTTTCATTTAGTTAAAACCAACCAAAATGTGTTGACGTTGTTACATTACCAAAATGCACACATGGCACAAGAGAAGGCCTTGTGTATGCAATAAGACTGCAAGAAAATTAAAATAATTAATAGTTAAGAAATTCAGGCAATTTCATTCAGAAATGACAAATCTAAATCAGTGTTGGAAGAAAATAAAGTTAATAATCTCCTAGTTCCTAAGCCATCAGTGTAAGGGACAAAACTAAAACACCAACACTCACAGTAAGTTACTGAGTGCAGAACCTGAAAACCATCTGAGCTCTACTCATTAAATTATGTACACTATATAGAGAAAATGTTAAAAAATATTTTGATGGCTAGCTACCAGTACAAAAAAACATATCTGTCTCATAGACATAACGACTTGTATAAAATCGCAGAAACAAGCTATGCCAACATCTGCCCATCTTCAAGTAGCCTAAGTTCAAATCAATGGAAAGTCAAAATAGAACATTAATTTGGATTGAATAGGAGAAGACTAAAATATCCACTTTACAGTAAAACACAGTTCCTTATTTTTACCCCATGAAAATGTAAGGTGACTAAAAAAACACAAAATGAAAAGTGCTGTCAATGAGGTCTTTGCTCCCCTAGCCCTTCTGCTCCTGCTATGGCCAAGGCACAAATCTTTCACAACAACATTCGTGCAGGTTGATGGATCCCAGAAAACTAACCTCTTCACAAAGTTTTTCCAGGGAATGGTTTTGGCATACTAGTGATAATTTCCTTCTCTTGACAAGCACTCCATACCCAACAAAAGCTCTTGTTTGGCCCACAACTACAGAGAACACCTGTGCTTTTTGCTCCATCCAGCAGATCCAGCACTACAATCAATCTCACTTGGTCCAGCTACCCAAGCTGTACTCAGATGAGAAGATGGCTGTTGCCTGCTTTTGTTCCACTTCACTGAGGTAAAATACACTCAAGAATCAGCAAGTGTGTATTGCAGATTAAAAAACACTCAAGAAAGGGGTTCTCATGAACCTCCAAGATCCCTACTGCCCCAAAAATGGGATGACTTACTGAATTCAAAATGAGTACACAAAACATCTGCTATGTCAGCCTTCAAATTTGATTTAGGATTAACAAACTATGCCTTTCAAACAACATCTGACACCAAAACACAGGATTCAAGCATGGCCAAGGGTTTGCCCAAATCACAATGCAAAAACACTGAGCAAGTTTCAGAGAAAATAGGTTTTCCTCTGTGATGTTGTAAACTTTACAAAATTAACTGGGGTAAAGAAATGAAAATGTTTCAATACGACCAACATTTCCTGATGCCCATATAACAATCTCAGTTCATGCTAAGGCAAAGCTCAGAGACTTGAAGGCATACTACACACCGAGACATATGCGAACTGAGACTTTCATAAAGTTTTTCATTGTTTATACAGTTGGTAACCATTTACTGCTAAAAGCAATATGCAGTAAAGGGGTTTTTGTTGAGGTTTTCCTTTTTTTTAATGAGTTGATACCACATGTTTTCATAGACAAAAGAAAAAAAAGTCTTTAAAAGCCAAAGCAGCCAGATTCATTTTGGAAAGAAGCTTGCAAAATCCCAATGAACCACATCTGCAGAGTAACTGCAGCAATGATATAAAGTGATTCCCACTAGTTCATAGTTCCTGTGCACTAATGTACAAGAATGTACTAATGTACCAATGTACTAATGTTTTATCCCTTTGTTTTAACACAGCACTGTCTCTGAAAAAGGCTCGTCCTGCCTTGGCTACTGCCAAATTAGTTTAGACCTCACCCTACTAAAACTGGTTAAACATTCCCACTGCATCCATCAAACCAGTGCCTTCTTCCCATGAGATTCTCTGTTGACACCTCTACAAAATTAAGTAACTCAGCTGTGACTGGGGCAGCCAAACAAAGCACGAATAACCTGTAACTCTTGCAGTAAATTTCACTGGCTTGGAAAATTAAATATCTTGGACTAAAGCAGTCCCAAAATGACTTCAAGGAGTTGCACAAAAGTACTGACTCCATCTCCCAGCTCTAAGCTGTTAAGCTGTCTCATTTCAAAGCAATCCACAAGCTGGCTTTAGCTGTAAGCATTCCACATTTTAAGAAGTGTTGGGTTTTTTTAACACGAGCCTGCAATAGGAAGCCACACATATTCAGAAACTGAACTCTGATAGCAAGTCACAGACTTGACCACAGACTACTCTGAACCAAAACATGGAAAGTACAGTCTACCCCTACAAAAGAAGGGCTTCAGTGTCTTAGCAAAGAAATCCCTTGGGAAATCCAAGAAGCCTGTCTTGTCTCTCACTTCATCTGTTCACTGTAGTGGGGAAAAAATTCCATCTGTGCATTGAAAGTTCTCAAATCCGGCACTACAGACTGCATGCTGTTAAATTAGTGCATTCATTAGTACAGTGTTTTGGAAATGTGCCTATACATTGTGTGGGGAGGAGGAAAGATCTTTCATTTAAAAAAATAAGAGACAGAGAAAAATTGCCCCAAGCTGGTCTATCCTAACATCTCAGCACCAGCAAAAATTTTCATAGAAATTCCCGTATGAGCTTTTACATGAAACAGATGATCTCAAGCATCAGAGTAAGTGGTAGCACAATTACAACTTGATCATATGTTGTCTGTCTCCTGAAGAAAAGAGTATGTGCTATATGCCTTTAGCATATTGTTGACTTGTTTGCTTTCCTTTGGGATCTTTATTTAGATTGACACAAGCATGGGCACCCCTCCTTGCACACATCTATGTATACCTCACAAAGAAGAAAGCTATCTGGCTTTACCATTTTCGAAAGAAACGGAAGAAAGCCCCTTTCTCAGCACCACCATATGCACCTAGCGGCCTCATCCCAGCTGCCTTTCCCATTGCATTTCACCTCCCACGAAAAACTTCTACTCTTTACACATAATTGAGTATGATCATCTTGCATAAGAAGTCACTTCCCCACTTTTGCTCATCTTTATGGACAATTACTGATTACTTTGTTGTACAGCCATTTAAAAAAATTACTGAACTTGGGGATTGCCATCCTTGGAAGTCGCATTGACTTAGTGTTGACTACACTAGCTGTGTTTTGACACTTGCCAAGGAAGGTGAATCCTTACCAACCTTGTCACCTAACTTTAAGGGGTTTTCCACCAAGAACTCAACTTATTGTTGACTTACAGGCTCCTAAGAAAGCCATTTACTTCCTTTTCTTGATGCTCCATATAACTTGAGGCATCTAATATTACTTAGCTTTCATTTTTCCCTCACCAACTTTAAGACCTGACACTACTGATGTCCATATTTCTATGGATATGCTCAAGATCTACTTTTACGTTGTTTGTACTTCAGCCTCTGCCCTTCCCATGACTTCAAAACTACATGTCTTCTTCCATCTGTGGATCTGAGTTTAAAGAACATGAGACTCATCAACAAACTACCACTTAAGCCTGAATCTGGAAGCACTACAGTGCATCACCAGTTTTCCATATAGAGAAAGAAGTCCTCTGAGTGCAGCAGAACTACTCGGGTGTGTAAAGTTACTTATGCGCTTAAGCACTTCAGGGTCTGTCCTCAATTTTTAGAGCAAGTTTTCTGCCAAAATGGCAAGGAGTTCCACAACAATCAGCAGTTCTTGGGAGATTTCCTCTTCTTGTTCTAAAATCTTCTAAGAACAGCTGTTTTGGAGAAAACTTGGCCATATCTGAATGTCCAGACAGGCTCCAAAACCACAGGTGCAGGCTCCAAGCCAGGGATGCATATGTAAGTCTTTCTGAAATTCAGTGAGATTCAGGTTTTCTCCTTTCTTTACGTACAAAGCCACCCACCACAGAAGGCACAGGGATCAACAGTGAAGCTTCAGCAATGGACATGTATTTGCTGCTCACATGGTGCAGCCAACACTATTAGTGAGATTTATGGTTGAGACAGTTTAGCAAGACTTTTTGCACTGCTCTCACTACTGACTTGCCCTGTTGCATTAAGCTTAGAGTGTTTTAGTACCGCAGGTCAGTAGGCAAACAAGAAAAACTAGACCATACAGTGTGTGGGCAGGGTTCTTAAAGGGCAGAGGACTACCTTGCTATATGACTAGAAAAGGCATTTGTTCAAGGCATGATTACAGTATTACACACACTGTAATCAGCAAATACTGGTTGGAACAGCCCTGAGGGTAATTCCTACTGAAGCTTTTGTTCCTTATAAGCTCTACCAGGTAGCACTAGGCATGAAGTAGAACCTGCAGTAACATTAAGATAATTTGTAAGATCTACTTAGTTCTCTGTTTAAAAAACCTGGCTTTAAAAAACAAAACAAAACAAAAGTGTTCTCACCTACAGTCATAGCAATTCTTGTATCATTTTCTAGCATACTTGTCTTTGATCTCCTCCAACAGAAAGTTTGCTGTTAGTCAAACTTTCAACAAGCCAGAGGTTTTTTTCCTGAGAGCAAATCCAGGTGGAGTTCTTTAAATCTTTCTTAATTCACACATATTAGTTTCACAAGAAGCATATTAATTTGTTCATATTACCCTCCTAGTGTGTTGTGAGACTTGAAACCACATATTTAGCTACCTATTTGAATCTTGTACCACAAACACCTTCTCCAGAACTCACCACAAATGTCCATCAACAGTCATGATCTAACAAGTGGGAAAGGTGAAACAATTTTAGATACTAAAATTTACAGTATGACATTATTGGCTTTGTGGCTGAATTGTTCCTTTAACAGTTTTTTGCTCAGTCAGCTCAAGACCATATTGGCATTGAGGGGTGATCTTTATAGTCTTACTACGTTACTAAACTTCTCAATCATGTTCATTACACTAGACATCACCCATTGTGTTTTATTAAAGGCTAAAAGGATACTCTGTTTTATGCACTATGACTCAAGTCCAACGCTCTAGATATAAAAAAATCTTAGTTTGAAATAATCACAAAAAAATCAACTCTGAAAAACTGTTTATTCAAAACTTGACATAGTCTATTGAATTTGGAGTACAGCAGGGAAAACCTCAAACTGATCAGAAAAATAAATTTAAAATACTCTATAAGTCATATTCCAACAGCTACAGATCATTCACTCCCACATACAAACCATTTTGAACTTCCAGGTAGCACCAAACTCCAGTACTACCACAGTGTTGTCTTTACAGCAAGAGAAGCAATTTCTAGAATTTTGCAGCTTGTAAGTGTTATAAGTTAGTTTAAGAATTTAGACAACTCAGTTCCAATTAAAAATTGATAAATTTATTAAGCAAGCGATAATAAAGCAAACAGCGCTGGGTGGCCTGGGGGGCCGGTGCCCCGCCAGAGACACACACAACTTGTTTGAAAACTGGGCTTTTGTACTCTTTCGATATCAGTTGTTGAATATTCATTCATTGTCCGTTTGTTGCCTTAAAAGGTAATTCCCCTGCTTTGGAGGTGGATGTTACCCCCTGGTTGGGTGGATGTTATCTCCCCTGGGCTTGTACAGGGGGGGTCTTGCATCATCCTCACGCTGTAAGTCCTGGAG
>NW_020955508.1:509479-553752 GCF_003031625.1 Empidonax traillii
CTTACAGACTCCACGGTACGCCTAGAAGTTAGTAAATATACAGAAATAGTTTTTTGTTAGTACCCCCCTTTATTTTAATTTGCTTGAAATAAAACCGGTGCCTTTACTTATCACAGTAAGCAGCCAGTGCAGAACATTAAGTGGTCTCTAATGCTCAAACACTGACTTTAAATTGCTCACCTGTTGTTTGCCTATTAGAGGACTTCGATAAGTCTCTAAAGAGACAACTGCAGTAAGGATCAACAAAAAAAAGTAAAATCTATGACAGCTTTTCATGCACTTAATTGTACTTTGTCTCCCTTAAGCTGCAAATTCAACTGTATTTTAAGCTGTACTCAAGATGATTAAAAGTCAAGAGAAAACAAGTTCTAAACTCTCTAGAGCTCATGGGTTAAAACAAAGGCTTAGGGTTCATGAATTATTACAGAAGCAGCAGCAATAAACTGACATCTCTATTCCTTGATATCCCTCAGTCAGTGCTGACTAGCAACGGACAGCAGCTTTGCAATAAATATTGCTGGATTTGTCATAACTAATTGCAGTGGGTTTCTCCCGTCATCTTGTAGCTGGGAGTTAGTGAGGGGACCCTACGTGGTATGGCTAATTAATTTAAAAGATGCCCAAATAGCCAAACCGTTCGTCATGGTCATCACCCACAACAAAGTCCCAAGTCAATTTTCAATCAGTATTTTCTTGGCTTGCAGTTTTCTTCCTCTGCTTCACAGAGGCATCACTACTGGCGAAGAGCACAACCCACATGGTGTGAGAGTAGGACAGATACTGTGCTACTTAAACATGGCAAGGGGCCTGGGATGGGAATGCAGGGCAAAACTTATTTGTTTTCTAAAAGATAAAGGTTCTTCAGGAGGTATGGGTATGCATTTCTAACAGAGCCTGGCATGGACTCAAGAGCTCATGAAGAACTCCAGTACCAAATGCCTTAAAAGTTAGAAAGCAAATGCCTTAAAAGTCAAGAAAGAAGTTAGGTTTTCTTCTCTGTGATCAATAGGAGAGTACAGTTTGCTATCCCACTGTATCCCTCAATTATTTTGTCAACAGGAAAAGCACTACATAAAGGATGAACCTTATGGAAATGAATGATACAGAAGATTATGTCATCTTTAAGCTTTACTGCTAGGGAGGCTGATTCTGTTTCCATACAGAACTCAAATAACTCCACTCTTTCAGAGCATTAATTCCAAACATTCCTCTGCTGAAGTCCTCCACATCAGAAACAAAATAATGCCACCCACCAAAACCTAGACACTGGTCTCATTCTAGACCACAATGAAATGTGGAAAGGCAATGCTAATGGAAAAAAAATCAGTCAGCATCTTTCATAATTTTTGAGGAAAAAAAAAATTTAAAAAAATTGAGACAGAATTGCTCTACACTTTTTTAAGAGTCACAAAATTTACAAAATATGTTCATACTAGCATTCCCAAGTGTCATTCTGATGTGTTTTGTTTAAATATAAGTAATATTGAAAAAGGAAAGAGAAAAAGGAAAGTGGACATACCATATGCATATATCTACAAGTGGCAACACTCCCAAACCTGCCATATAAATTTATTGCATCATCTGTGGCTCAGTCAAAATTCATTAGCTCCATATGACTGTATGTGAGTATGGGAGAATGTGCATGTGCATATTCACACATCTGCTTTCAATCGTTACACAGGAAATGCTACACAGTAGACACATGAAATGTCTTTACAACCTGTACCAAAGTGTGAAAGAGATGGAAAGAATGTAAGAGAGGGAGAATTTTTTCCTCCCCAAAGGAGGACTGAGCTACAAAAATGAGTCACTACATACCAAGACTGTTTTGCACTTCTACTAAAGGGTCAGTAAAATTGTGGTTTAGGGACTGAAACCAGTATGTTAGGATGAAGTATAGAAAAGATAAGTTGCTTTTTTAGTAGCAATTACCAAATAGTATCTTACCAGCTTCTTAGAATCATAGAATCATAGAATTAACTGGGTTGGAAGAGACGTCTGAGATCATCAAGTCCAACCCTTGATCCAACCCTACTGTGATTACCAGATCATGGCACTCAGTGCCACATTCACCCTCATCTTAAAAACCTCCAGGGATGGTGAATCCGCCACCTCTCTGGGCAGGCCATTCCAATGCCTTATTACTCTCTCTGTAAAGAACTTCTTTCTAATATCCAACCTAAACCTCCCCTGACAGAGCATAAGCCCCGTGCCCTCTTGTCCTATTGCTGATTGCCTGGGAGAAGAGACCGACTCCCACTTGGCTACAACCTCCTCTCAGACAGTTGTAGAGAGTGATGAGGTCACCCCTGAGCCTCCTCTTCTCCAGACTAAACTACCCCAGCTCCCTCAGCCTCTCCTCACAGGACTTGTGCTCAAGTCCCTTCACCAGCCTGGCTGCTCTTCTCTGGACCTGCTCCAGCACCTCAGTATCCTTCCTGAACTGAGGGGCCCAGAGCTGGACACAGTACTCCAGGTTACTAATGGTACACTCAATCCCCTCATCTAAATCATCGATAAAGATGTTAAAAAGGACTGGGCCCAGCACTGATCCCTGGGGGACACCACTGGTGACCGGCCACCAGCTGGATGCAGCCCCGTTCACCAGCACTCTCTGGGCCCGGCCCTCGAGCCAGTTCTTAACCCAGCACAGAGTGCCCCTGTCCAAGCCATGGGCTGCCAGCTTTTTCAGGAGAATGCTGTGGGAGACGGTGTCAAAGGCTTTGCTAAAGTCCAGATAGACTATGTCTACAGCCTTCCCCTCATCCACCAGGTGGGTCACCTGATCATAAAAGGAGATCAGGTTGGTCAGACAGGACCTGCCCTTCCTTAACCCATATTGGCTGGGTCTGATCTCTTGTCCATCCTGTAGGTGCTGTGTGATTGCACTCAGGATGATCTGCTCCATACTGCCAGGCACTGAGGTCAGGCTGACAGGCCTGTAGTTTCCTGGGTCCTCCTTGCAGCCTTTTTGTAGATTGGCGTGACATTCGCCAACTTCCAATCATCTGGGACCTCCCCAGAGAGCCAGGACTGCTGGTAAATTATGGAGAGCGGGTTGGAAAGCTCTTCTGCCAGCTCCTTCATCACCCTAGGATGGATCCATCCCATGGACTTGTGTGGATCCAAGTGGCTCAGTAAGTCACTGAATATTTCCTCCTGGAACACAGGGGGGCTATTCGGCTTCCTGTCCCTGTCTACCAGCTCCAGAGGACAGTTGTCCTGAGGGCCACCTGTCCTACTGGTGAATACTGAAGCGAAGTAGTTGTTAAGTACCTCAGCCTTCTCCTCATTCCTGTTAACTATGTTTCCCCCCAAGTCCAACAAGGAATGGAGGTTTTCCTTGCCCCTCCTTTTGTTATTAATGTATCTATAGCAGCACTTTTTGTTATCCCTAACAGAAGTAGCCAAATTTACTTCAAATTGTGCTTTTGCCTCTCTAATTTTCTTTCTGCATGACCTAGTTATATTCCTAAACTCGTCCTGAGTAGCGAGCCCTATTTTCCATAGTCTGTAAGCTCTCTTTTTACTCCTGATTTCCTTCAGAATCTCCCTGTTCAACCAAGCTGGTCGTCTACCCCGCTGGCTTGCCTTTCGGCACACTGGTACAGCCTGTTCCTGTGCACTCAAGACTGTGCCCCAGGCAGCCTCCAACCACCACATCTCCCACCAGCCCCTCTCTGTTTGTAAACAACAGGTCTAGTTGGGCCCCACCCATAGTAGGTTTATTTACCAGCTGGAGCAGGAAATTATCCTCCAAACACTCTAGGAATCTTGAGAAATTACTCAAAGGAAGCTCAGTTCTATTAACGAAGTCTCCAGTGAAGACAAGTGTGACATGTGACACTATGTTCCACTGCAGTAAACAAAAAGATTTTATTTTCTATATTCAGCTGTGACTATAATAAGCTAACAGAAGGTGTAGGGAGTGGGAGAAGCCAGCTACAGAGCTTGAAATGTTAAGGCCTATAAAAAAACCTCCAAAGTACTCTCTGCATTCTCCATTCATTGCACTTCCTGTTGTGTAATGGGCCAATTCAAGTTCAAGCGGCAAATTCCTTGTGAGGGGAAGAGGAGGGGCAGGCACTGATCTCTTCTCTCTGGTGACCAGTGACAGGACCCAAGGGAATGGCCTGAAATTGTGTCGGGAGATTGAGGTTAGGTATTAGGGAAAGGTTCTTCACCCAGAGGGTGCTTGGCCACTGAAACAAGCTCCCCAGGGAAGTGGTCACAGCACCAAGCCTGACAGAGTTCAAGAAGCATTTGGATGATACTCTCAGTTACATGGTGTGACCTTTGGGGATAGTCCTGTGCAGGGCCAGGAGATGGACTCATGAATCTTGTGAGTCCCTTCCAACTCAGCATATTCTGTGATTCTGTGATTCTGTAATTTCAGTTCCAACCTTGGATGCAAGAACATCCTATCTACAATTCTTACAAAAGAGTTTGGGTAGATAAACTGAAAGACATAGCCACTTTCATCTCTTTGTAAATCATATAAAAGGGAGGACTCCTCCCTAGCTATCCATCTCTACACAATGTAATTTTGTAGTGAGCAGAGGGTCAGAGAGCTCTCCTCACTTTATGTACACTTAACAGACTTTTGCATTTCTGCCCTAGTTCTGGTTTTGAAGCAGCACCCGTGGGTCTGAAGAATCATTTAAACAATGTGTACAAGGGATATTTTAAATAATTTTTATGGGGAAAAAGTTTAAAAGACAAATAATGGGATTTTACAGAACCAGTAACCTGTGTCTGTGCATATCCATGTGTCTCTTTGCCAGTTGTTTCTTATACTAACTGTATATTTAGCATAGCCAAATCTTTTCACATTTGCAGTTCCTTGTAGAGAGGTTCTATGCCACCTCAACCCCAAGATTAATTTAGTGAACATCATAAACTAACTGGGAGGGAATTTATACATGAAACCAAGTAAGGAACAGTAGACATTTTCAAAGCTACTAGAATTCTACAAGTGTAAAACAATCTTTGTATAAACATCTCCTGAATCATTTGCTCTTGTGAAATAGCTTTAATTGTTAAAATTTTCCTGGCAGAATAGCAGTCCTCCTCTAGATGTTAAATTTTTTCACATCTCATAAAGTCTTTTAGGACAGTAACTACAACAACTATCATCAGTGTATATGAGATTCTGAGAGTCAGGTGATCATTCTAGTTATTTGCCACTGTTTTCTTTTGTATTTTTCCAAACAATTTTCAATATCATGCAGATATACTTTCATACAGCATACTTAAAATACTAAAGGAGAAACATTGTAAAGCTGGTGAAAACTGAATAACTGCTCTTATCTTCTTTACACACTGTTAGTAGTTTATCTTCACACAGAGATGACATAATCTAAGAAATGTTATCTTGATAAATCGAAGCTATTACTTTTTTTCATATCACAGTGTTTTGTTTAGCACTATCAAAATAATTTCTTTGACCTTTATTTCCACTTATGGCTTGAAGATGCTAATCAATATTACAAACAGGGAACAGGAGCAAAAAAATCTATCTATCATTTGTGTGTACTTATTGTACTACAGATATTTCAGAAGTGTGCAAATAAGAGTGATTTTATAGTAAGGAGAAAGAAGTGAGCAATTTTAACCTACCACTTGAAATGTCACACAAAGTATTCAGCATTACGGGACGGGGAAGTCATTTTGCTTGACTACTCTAAATGGGATAATCTTATCTAGATCCTCTATTGTAACATCATTCAACACAAACCAAAAGCTACCTGTCCAATCCTGATGCTTGGCAACCACAACCTACGCCAAAATCATGTTTATCAGCAGTGCCATTTTTCCTGTCCACTGTAATTTCCTGTTCCTCCCCTAAACCTGGGACCCTTCCTGACAATGTGCATTCTGACCTGTAGGGCTGAGCAAAACTAACACATCAGCGGAGATTTGATGACGGCATTTCTTAGCAGTCAGTAATAGATGGAGTATCCAAGTACATAAGGCCTCCTAATTCTGTTCCAGAGGACTTAAACCATTGTGTCACATCTGACATCAAATACCGATGAGATACGATTTATGGAAAGTAAACCTCCAACTTAAAAAAATTTGTTTTAATTTACAACCAGGGACCAAACATAAATCTATTGTTTATTCTTTGGCTGCCCTTTCCCCAGCAGGAAAATGCACAGTGCACTGCAAGAAATCATTCATGGCAGGGCCAAGAAGAGCAAGTAAAGTATTAAAAAAGGGGAAAAAAAAAATTTAGAGAGAGACAGATCCATAACGATTCACAGGAACCATGTGCGTCTTCTCCATGCACTTTACAGTGAAGATGTCTCTGAAGGAGGATGGTTACTTTTCATTACATTTCCAAGGTCCCCTTCCCTTGGAGACTACTGACTTTGTTTCAAAATGTGGAATATGTAAAATTTTCTTGAGAAAGGATATTTTTTGATGTTTGATCTTTGTATGCTTTTGGGCTTGAGAAGGGAAAGGAAGACTCTCATGGAAGGGATATTTAATATGTGAAACAAAGAGCTGCTAATAAGCTCTAAGTGATGCCCAGGTGCTAGAAGAAGAAATTACTTGTTGGTAGAATTGCCTTGTTAAGGTTTAGGGCTTGACATGCTTCAGTGATCTCAGACCTAGGGGGAGGTTAACAAAGCTTGGGAAGAAGGATGAACCACTGATAGTGGACAAAAAGAACACAGAATTTATGGGCCACAAGGACATTTGGCAGAACTCCCAAGATAAGGAAGAAACTAATAAAGCCAACTCAGCAACTGTGCTGAATCAGCTCCGACTGGGTAAAAGGTAACTCCAGCAGTGGGATATCATGACCACTGATGCATGGGCCACTTATCCAAAAACCCACTGACTCAAAAGAAGAGAAAGACCAAGTATGCAGACTAATTACCATGAGAAGAGAGTAGCCAATGAACATTAATTCCTTTGTTCCCTAAAATGCATAAATAGTAAAAAGTGTCAATGGTTGGTGTGCCTGACTTGTAAAATACCACCGAGCACCCAGGCTCGTACAACTCTGAAATAAATAACCAATGTCTTGAGTGTATAATTATTGGTTTGTTGCACACCAGGTAACAAATCCAGTTTTTGTGGACAACACTTTGAAAAGCCACTCAAAGCCTTACCTTGTGTTAGCACACACCTGCTTCTCAAATCAACCATCTTCCACCTGCTGCTGGCTTACTGCTATGTCTTTGGTCACTGTAATACAGAACAGGAGTCACCATGATCCATGCAAGGCAACCAGAAATGCTAGGGACTTGGCACTGCCTATGGGTGCTACATGTGAACTGGATCACCTACTCACCACTGTGAACGCTTGATCTGTACAGTGGGAGCCAGTGCCAAGAGCAAGGTTGCCAGGTAGCATCTGTTTAATAAATACAGCAACCTTCAACTTTAAAAAAGGAGAAAATTCAGCAGCAACAGAGCTGTCCCAAAGCTCATCCAACCTTCATTAGTAATGTAAATGCATTAACTCTATGGTTTGAAAAAATCTGGTTGCCAGGAATACCCCTTAATTGATGAGCCATGTAAAGCTGAGTGGGAAAACCACACTTTCTAAATGAGTCTACTAATCTCTAAATTAATCAGTGACAACTCTTGTGTGAGACAGCTGGCACCTGTACTTCCTATGGCTATAAGTTAGAAGCACTCTTCCAATAAATTGCTAACACTGAACAGTCAAGAAAAAAACGAGGGGAGGGGGAACCAACCACACAAAAACCAGAAAGCCTCCTCACTAAAATTAATTCTTTGGGACAGTAAACCTGTGAACAAGAGCTTTCGTTTCTTGTTACTTCTTAAGTAACAAGGGTTAGAAAGCAGAAGGATCAAACATCAGCCACAGACGGAGAAACTGCATAGCAATGAAAGCTTTCAACATCCCACAAGAAAGCAAGCCAGGATAGCGCAGGAAGGTTTAAACAACTGCAGATTGAGAGTGTTTTTTTTGCATCACAGACTCAACACACACGCCCACTAAGAATACCACTTTGCTTCAAAAGCCTGATTTATACGTAGAAGTTTTAATTTTTGAAGGATTTTTTGGGGAGGCGGAGAGTAATCTTTAGCATCATGTAACCTTAAGCATTAGTAACCTTTAGCATCACGTTCTGCAAATAGAAAACTTTTGTTATCTCAGTCTTTCAGTACACTACATGGGTGATTTAGTTGTTTTTAAGAGCTGGCAGAATTTTAAACCACTATGCAGCTCCACAGGAGTGAGGAGGTTTAAAAATGGAGAAAAAAATTGGGGGATGGGGGTGGAGTGTGGCATTCCATAGATCAAATGGTATCAAGTATATCATTGTGCAGACATTTGTTCCCAGTTCTACTGCATGCCGCAAGCTACAAGCAACATGATAGTAGTTTCTAAATTTGTCCAGAAAGAAGAAGCCATTTGGACTTGTTGCAAAAGTTTAAGGATAGAGGACAGAAAAAACCCCCACAACAATTGAGTTCAGATCTGAACTATTTTGAAGACCTCCCTGGCAAAAGATGAACAACGCCCTTTGCTACCAGATTAATTCCACAACTAATTGACACAGTTCAGCCCAGCAGCTGTAAGCAATGTCACAACAAGAGCACATCGCTGAGCTTGGCACAAAGCAGCACTACCTCAGCTGCCCTCCCTGGGACTGCCAAGATAGTTTAGTGAACCTATATATACACATATATATATGCCAACAAGCAACAGGCAGTCAAAAGACATCTGAGATCCTTTTATTCTACCCATAGAAATTCAAAGACAAGCAAAGCTGGTTTTTTTCTGCAGCAAGTGTAGGGAGATTACAGGAGTACTACCCTATTCCTCTTCTTTCCCATTCAGTGATGAAAACAAACCACACACATCAACTGCAAGTAAGAATACCCAGAAATGCCAAGAGTTTCATAACTGTCCCTTAAAGGGGGGAAATGAAAGGGAAAAAAAAAAAAAAAGACAAAGCTGCATGCAAATACAACTTGAAAAAGTCACACACAAATACAGCTTCCAGAAGGCGGGGGAGGGAAGGGTGTTGATTAAGAAAAGGGGGGGGAAAAATACAAAACCAAACCCAAGAATTCCAAAATGTTCTTACCCGGCAGAGCATCTCTTAAGCCCATTAAGGGAGCTTTGCACTTCATTGCAAAATTTGATTCTCTGAACATACATCACCTCTAAATGACTGATGTGCAGAAGAAAAGGATGGAACTGTCTCTACCTTCCCTGCAATAACCTGAGTTGTTTCATGAGGACAAAGCTGCAGTTTTCAAACTACATTTTCTTTAAAATCTATGTATATCAATCATCATCCTGCAGTCCTTTATGTTCTGGGTTTGGGTTTTATTTTTTCCACCCAACTAATTTTTTACTATCTTTGAACTAAACAGAAAAATCATGAGAGCACACTTCTGATCCCAGAAGCCCTGCACTGAAGCTGTGCACTGCAGCTGTGGTCTGAGGTTAACCTCAGGCAATGAGCGACTGGGGTGAAGCATCACCTTATAGCATGTTTAAGAGCAGTCATTCTCCTTTTAACCAGCCAACCACCTCAGCACAGCTCTGAGAACAGTAAGGACATGCCATTTTTCTGGCTTAACTATAACACAACAACACTTAAAAAATACAAATGTACGTGCCCTTTCTTTGAGCCCATCATCCATGGGAAAGCTCGAGGCTTGGTCAGTAATCCTGTCCACCATGTTCTCTCCTTGAGGGATGGCATTATGGCGGTGGTAACAATCTACCCATATATCAGCTGCAATGAAATCAGACATTAAATCCACACTTGGGTGTATTTTGACCTATTACATTTCCAGTTGACACTTTTTCCCTGATAAAGCCCTACCTAAAGGCTGTTGAAGAACCTGCTTAGCATTCGAGTGAGTCAGCCCATCTCTGGAATGGGTTTTGGCTGGGCTAAAAAGGTACCTAACTTTGCAAGCCATCTCTATGGCATTGCCTCTGCTGGCAGAGTGGCAACAGCACTTAAAAACAGAGGGGAAACACTGCAAGTCTCATAGCCAGGAAGAGCGGCTGACACCAAGTTAGGAGAAGTCTTTTTTGAGGCCAGCAAACCATTTGGTTGAGACAGAAGAGGAGGGAGAGAATCAGGATCTGAAGAGAGAGGGAAGAGGAGGAAGACAGAATTCCAGGAACAGTTGGACATGACAGGGATATTTGGTTTCAGTGTATGTTTTAGAAAAGGAATGGCATTCTTAAAGATGGCCACAGGCGTCATTCAAGCTGTGTTCTTGATACGGCCTTCCCCTTCTAGAGTATTCCCCATTGACTTGCATCAGTGATACAGCTGGATGAGTCCTGTCACCAAACTGACAGGCAGGGTCCCTCACTGAAGGCACCCAGATGTCCACATTTATTTACAGAACATTTTCTGGGCACCAAACCTGGCTAACAATACTCTGATTCACCTGAAATGTCTAAGAGCAAAATTCCTAGGTCCAGCTGGAGACAATGCCCACTTACCCGTGTGGCTGCCCAGGAGGCAGATCTTGCTCCTGAGTGTTGGAGAAGTACAGCTGTTCTCACATATGATGCTATTAGTGCTGGTTGGAGAATGTCAATTAAGTACACGTGTTTCTTACTGATTAGTTGCTTAGATTCTGTGTATATATACCATGGGCTAACAGCTATCAAGTATTCAAATGACTCATCTACTTTGCTGTGCACTAGGTCTTGGTTTTACTCTAATATGAGCAAAAATCTACAAAGAAAGAGATAAGGAAAAGGAGCGAAAGAGGGACAATTTTCACACCAGGGAGAACTACCTCCCAGAGGAACCTGCCTAATAATACTCTTAGGGGTCACAGTCACAAGGCCAAGAAACCAACCGCATGGAAGTAGCAGCAGGAGGAAAATAAAGGGGAAATACTGCCACAGGGACTCTGTGGCTTAGGTGGAAGGGCTGCATATAATGGATTCTTAACTTTACTGAAGCATCGAGGCTCTTAAATGTGCCATGTAACAAGAGGACATGGGGATCTTAGAAAGCCAGAACTCTGGCATAAGTAGGTAAGCATGTTCCCGGGTTCAGCAATAATGAGGTCTGTGTTATAACATTGAACCCTCACAGTTAAAAATGAAAATCCACAAACAAGCTATTTTTCAGTATGCCAGCCAAGTACAATGGAAAAGGATGCTGGCTGTACTCAGACAGCCTCACCTCATAGCAAAGTCCATTTCTGAGTTCAGCCCTCAGAGAGTTGGGTGGTCTGGCTAGAGCTAAGGGCCAGCTCAGAGCAGGTGGCATGAGCTGCCTCCAGGTGTGTGAAGCTGGTCACCATCTTCACTCCCCTAAAAGCAATCCCTTCACTGTATCTAAGGGGGAGGGATGAAATGGTCAGGTGTCCTGCATGTATGTATATTCAACATTTTACTCATGGATAGATGGAATAAAAACCAGCTGAAGACTGACAATCAAAATACGACTTCGGTCGCTGTGTGTCATCCTGCTTTGATTCACAGATACATGTGAACAGTTGTAGAAAGAACTTCAACTCAGTATGTCATAACATTGTTATGCTAAAATTCATTTCTCCTGAAATAAAGATGGTGATGCTTTTCACACTGGCAGTCACAATAATCTTCACAGGAACTGAATTGGCAGAATAAATTTGGTACTGCAAATTTATCTTTCCCCATCAAAAATTAATATGCCAAGCAAATAGTTTGCATAAAGCTCAGATATTTAGTTCATGTGAGAAAATAATCTACTTTTTGACAAAACCAATTAAGAAAAATTCTAGCTTTAGAATTTTCACTCACCACCTTTACTTAAGTATTGGAAGAAAAATTATCAAGTTCCTTAAGAGATGATAAGACGTGGCAAAGCATTGAATCAACTTTGTTTATTCAAATCTGTCATTAAGAGTTCCTCTGCAAATATTTTTTTCCCTTGCATTTTTGTTTATCTTCTCCCCAGTTTCACAGAGCCATAGAATATGCTGAATTGGAAGGGACCCAGGGACTCACAAGGATCGTGAGTCCAACACCTGGCCCTCCACAGGACCATCCCAAAGAGTCATACCATGTAACTGAGAGTATCATTCAAATGCTTCTTGAACTCTGTCAGGCTTGGTACTATGACTGCTTCCCTGGGGAGCCTGTTCCAGTGACCAACCACCTTCTGGGGGAAGAACATTTTCCTAACATCCAACCTCAATCTCCCGACACAACTTCAGGCCATTCCCTTGGGTCCTGTCACTGGTCACCAGAGAGAAGAGATCAGTGCCTGCTCCCCCTCTTCCCCTCACAAGGAACAGACCAAGTGACCTCAACTGCTCCTCTTATGGCTTCCCCTCAAGGTCCTTCACCATCTTCCTTGTCCTCCTTTGGACACTCTCTAAGAGCTTTAAATTTTCTTATATTGTGGTGCCCAAAGCTGCACACAATATTCAAGGTCAGGCTGTCCCAGTGCAGAGCAGAGCGGGACAGTCCCCTCCCTCAGTTGGCTGACAATGCTTCTCCTGATTCCCCCTCAGGACACGGTCAGCCCTTCTGGCTGCCAGGGCACTGCTGACTCATTTTCAGTTTTCCATCAATGAGCACCCCCAGGTCTCTTTCCATGGTGCTGCTTTCCAGCATTTCGTTCCTCAGTCTGTACATCCAGGGTTGCCCCATCCCAGGTCCAGAATCCAGCACTTCCCCTTGTTGAATTTTGTCTGGTTGGTGATTGCCCAGTCCTCTCATTTGTCGAGGTCTCTCTGCAGGGCCTCCCTGCCTTCCAGGGAGTCAACAGCTCCTCTCACTTTTGTGTCATCTGCAAACTTGCTTAGTATCCCTTCCAGTCCTGCGTCCAAGTCATTTATGAAGATGCTGAAGAGCACAGGGCCTAAGATGGAGCCCTGCAGAACCCCACTAGTGACAGGTCACCAGTCTGATGTTACCCCATTCACTGTTACCCTCTGTGCTTGACCCATGGGCCAATTCCTCACCCACCATATGATGTGTTTATCCAGCTGTGCTAAAAAGCATATTTGTATATATTTGTATTCAGAATTTGGGTTCTCAGTAACACCTGATGAGTGAACTAAGATGTTGTCCTAAAACCACAAGAAGACTTAGAAGAGTCATAACAGTTTCAGGAAAATGCTCTGAGACCCTAGTCAGAGAAGTCAGGGGAAAACAGCTACTAAGGAGTCTACAAAAACATATTCTACTGCCCAAAACCTCAACTCACAAGTTTTAGAGTGACCAGATAAAGACTGGTAAATTGTGGCTGTCTTCTACAAGGCTTTTTTCAAGAGCACCCAAAAAAACACTGGGGAGTTAGCCAGCTGCCTTCTTCCACCCTTTGCAGAACACAAAGTCTGATTTTCAGAGATGATAAACTGATGGTGCTCACACATAATGAAGGAATAGGAAAAAAAAACAAGGTCCAGATATGATGACCACACTCTTACCAGCAGGACACAAGTACCTTCTTTGCTTTATTTGGGGCTTTTTCTAGAACCCCCAGAAGATAACGTCTGGTTCAAATTAGTGCAACAGGCACTCTCCAGCTTCAAAAATCTCCTTTTGGGTTCATTTTGACAGCTCCTCCCCTTACTTCAAGGTCAGCTACTTTGGAAAAAAGGGTGTATTTTCAGTTTTTCAGAAGCCACCTGGACCTAGAGGATATAACATCAAAAGGTATTTTTCCTGGTGCCTGGTTATCAAGTGTCGGCCATGCAGCTTTCCACGTTCTCTTTGCCATCAACAGAAATCTGCACAAAGCTACCTTGTGCTAAAATCTCAAGTTTCCCCTCTTTTTCCACGAGAGACACTAACTGCAAGCATTTTCCCAGGGTTCCAGCCAAAACTTTTATTCTGCTTACCAGTGACTCCTTTTGGGAGCCTAGACTCTACTTCTACGCACTGTCATAGTGTAACTATTGTTCTGAGAGATGATTTCATGCCAACACACCAAAAGAGACTCAGAGACTCGTATGATGTAGACCCTGTGCTTAAAAGCCAGACAGATAAGGTTTCCTTTCTGATCAACACTTATCTAGTGAAAATGGTAACAGAAGTCTTACAATGGCATCCTAAAACTTAACTTAAATATATAGCTTTCTAATTCCCTGAAGCTTTTATATGAGATAAAGCAGTTCATATTACAGTCACAGCACAAAAACAGATATAAAGCCCAAGCTTTTACCAGAACTTTTAAAGTACTTTTGTACATGTACTTTGCTAATAGAATTTTTTTTTTAAATCCTGAATGATCTGCAAGGCATTCATTCTTCAGATTCAACTAAGATTCACCAAGATGAGCCAGAAATTTCCCTTCTACCTCAATGTGATACTGTCACTTGGCTGTCCCCAGAGCCTTCCAAGAATTATCTACAGGGAAACATGGCATGACTTTAAATGCATAGTTTGTTTTCCTCTGTGCACACTAAACAAAAACCTTCTCTTTAGGCCTCCTAGTTTCAGGACAAATCACCAGCTGGCGGGACCTATGTTTATCAACAGCTGGCCTCAAAAATACTCAGGATATTTTACAACTGAAAGGTTGTATCGTGAGACAGGACTGTTCCTACAACTGCATTGACTGTTCTGCGTTGTAACAGGACTCATACATGCCCAGAGAAGTCCCATGGGGACAGAAAGGCAAAAAAGCCAACTACATTTGTGTGGATTATTTTGCACAATATTCATTCAAGGATCCTTCATTCTGTCAAATGCCCACTACCTGTGAACATTTAGCATGTTATGTTCAAAAGCATTGTTGTTTTGTGGGTCATACCAGACATATCACTTGCACTCTGAGTCATCCTACTTCCATGACATTGAATTGATTTATTGATTACCAAGATGAAGTAAAATTCATTGCAGTTCCTAGTCAAATTTATTATGGATCATTTATTACTGTGCAATTCCCCTTATTACAGAGAAATTAATTAATTTCTCCTTTCACCACTATAAAAATTATGTGCATCTATTTCATTCTAATTACAGAAGTTAGTGAAGACATTATTGAGATAAAGCAGATTTAGAAGAGCATAGTGATCATGATAGCTTCCACAGCCTTTACGACAGAAAAATTGTGAACTAGTAACCTTCACATGATAAACTGCAGCCAAAAAATTCAGACAACCAAAATACCAAGGAGCAGATGATGTCCACACAGCAGGACAGATGTTACAGGCTGGCCTGCCCAGCCCTTTCTCCTACCACATGTCATTTCAAAACTCCTAATTCATCATGACTTCTTATTTCCAAAAAGTGATCATAAGCATGAAAAATGTTATATTCCAGCTGAAATGTGTATAATGAGCCAAAAAATTTGTGTTGGACACAGCCTTTAATTGTTTTTATCCAGGGAGGTGAAGACAGAAGGTCTGCAATGCTAGTCAGGAAAGTATTAATAATTAAAGCAGTTTATCATCTATTAGCAAGGGAAATAAGTCACTAGAACTGTATCCTGATAGAATTAAAAAAAAGGTTTCCTTGCTAAGGGCATTTCAGCCCTGCTTCTTTCCAGTTGGAAGAGTCCCAAATCTTGCGATTCCACAGCACCAGCACTTCTCTCTCTCATAGGCTGGTGCTAACTTTATAGCACACAGTCCAGTGAGGTACGAGAGTGAGAGAAATGAGAAGACAGAAGAAAAGGAAACTGCCTGAGAATGATTAATAATAAAGAACTGGTATCAAAACAAGACAAATTCATTACGTATTTCATATCACAGGAGACAGATTGAAAGCCATAGAAATCAGGCAAGGACAATGATATTTTCTTGCCTGTATAATTTGTCTGTAGACAGGAAAAGCAGGACAGAATTGCAGGGAGTTGAAGAGATAATCTTATATTTCAGCCAGCTACACGCTTGATCTGAGATTTGAATACTGTCCTGGCTTGTGCCACTATCCTCAGTGGTGTTACTAGTCCAGTCACTGATACCAAGCTTTTGATAGCTGATTAGTAGTCACACATTGCTCATTTGCTATGAGTGCCTGGCATCCCAGCACATGGAATAGAGCCATAGCTGTGCCTCTATAATGCTACAGAATGCTAAGTACATGGCAAAGAATACAAGGTCTTAAGAGTCTCAAATTTGCATACAGTCTTGAATCAATTCCTCTGTACCACAGTCCTGGTACTTAGAGTGAAGGCATGAAATAAGATTCATGTTTGCAAAGAACTTTTTTGCAAAGATACTTTAGTGATGAGCACCACTAAAGTCTGAGAAAGTAATTGTGCTTGGAATTTGGTTTGAACTACACACAAAGAACATGGCATAGGACTGCACGTTGAACAGTAAGGAGAAAATGAAACACTGAATAGCTGTTCATTGAGAGCTGCGCTATTCATTCTGCGCCCTAAAGAGATACTCAGAAGAAACACAGTAGTGACCATGTATTTAATATGCATGCCCATGAAGGAGAACTGAGCTTGCAGAGACAACACTATTGTATTACTTCAGCAGGGCTGACCTTGCAAATTTCATCACGTTCTCCAAGACTGAAGACAGAAACATATTACTCAGATAATTCTTACTTCACTTGCATTTAGCAGTCCTCAGGGAAATCAGGCTCTGAGATGCTGCGTACTGTATGAGTAAAGTAAAAACCCATCTATCTTATCCCAGGGAGAACACAGCACACCTCTTCATAATTTAACATTTTTAAGTTTGTATATCCAATTCAGTCTAACAAATGCTGCAAGCAGAGGCCACGACATGAAGTGCTAAAAGAGTGAACAGTTAGACAAAGTGTATGTTGAAATGAAAAATAGTAAAGAAAAAATTTAGAAGTCCAAATGAGGAAGGTTTTTTGTGCTGTCCTCTAGTCAAAGAGTTTGTCTGGGCTTTAGTGAAGGCTAAAACTCTAGCATTAGCCCAGACATATCTTATGTATACAGGAAACTATCATTTGCATTAGTGTTCACTTGTCATTTTACAATCTCTGCTGCTCATGAGGGTGTGAAGCTGGAGTTTCTGGTAATGTATACATGAAAGCTCTATTGATGTAGGAAGTCAGGTATTCTTGGAGAAATAAATAGAGCCTTCCTCAGCTCTCTGCAATATTATATCATCTGACCTCTGTGGTACAGGAAGCCATCGTAATAGATTGTTAAAAAATCATCAGTGTATTTAAAAAATATAAACGATTTTGTTTCTCATTTCAGTTTTATAATTTACTTCTGCTACACTAACATAAAGCCTCAACAAAAGACAGCAAACTGGTTAATGCCAAGTTACTGTTAGCATGCTAAATTTCTAAGGCAAAATCGTAAGTCTCTTTTGAAAATTCATGCATGTAATCTTAAGGTAACAACAGGAACTACCAAGAAACCAGAAGGATTCACTCTATCTAAAGTTACAAAACCTACCCTAAAATCAGAGTGCTAGAAAACAAAACTAGTAAACATCTGGACTCAATAAAAAAATGAGACACCAACAGTGGAAATACACAAAATATGGTCTTTCAAGACACAAACTTACGAAATCTCTCAACCGAGGACTAAATAAAGAGATCATCTTGAGCTACAGTCTTGAATCCAGTCTTGGCCACTTTCAAAGGCTGTCAAACTCCAAGCAATATGAGTAACAGAAATATTACATAGGAATCTCTATAGACTACTTCATAAAAATGAAAATGGAAGCAAGTTGGTGGGCTTTTGGGCACCATTTGTCTTTGGCTTTGTAGGGCAGGGCTGGCAGTTTCTACTTTAATTGCACCAACAGCAAAGACCCAGATAGCCATATTCCACTCCCACTTCCAACAAGCTTAGCTGAATCATCTGCTTGGTCTGCAATTTGGCCCTAAACCTATACTTGCGGTAGCCTAGTAGAAGACAGCAGAAACAGAAGGAATGGGATTTAAATTATTTGGTCTTTGAGAGAAAGATGGACACATAAATTGATTCTCCCATTTAATAAAAAAAAAATTTTCTCAAAACTTCGCTAGTAAATCTTTCTGCTGATGGCATTTAAGTAAGCAAGTAATTTTTTATAGTTGTGAGTTTTAAGAAGATGAACCTTTTGATTACAGACATGGTATCAAGGAATTTTATTCTTTCATAATACTATTTAATATTATTCTGTGCTTCCAGAGACAGAATTCTGTTGTGCCAGAACATACACATGAAAATACCTGCTTTGCCAAATATTTTCCAAATATAAATTGGGCTGGTATCTGAAATTAGTAGTGTCTTAAACCAAGGTCAGTTAAGTCTGAAAATGCAACACACATTAGCTTAACAGGGTGTTGGAAATTTATCTCCTGTCAAAAGGGACATCAGTTCTTTTGCCCTTTTATTTAAGACTTTGTTCTTTTTAATAATAAAAACCTCCTTTGGTTTTCTCCTTCCATGCCTATGGTTAGCCCACAAGAGTACTGCTCATCAGAAGCATACCAAATCTATTCAATGCACTGTGGTAGCAGGAGAAATAAAATGAGTCAAAGGAAAAGGTATTGATAAGATAAAAATTAAGGGGTTATCATGATTCTTTCTAGAACTACGTCAAAAATTATAAATACAATGTGTGAGTAGGTGGCAATAGAGCTGAAATCAAATGCAGACCATGAGAGACTAATACATATGCTCAACAGTCTCTTCATTATGCAAGAGATTCAAGGCCAGTGAGAAACATTTAGTAAAGAAACAGATGTTCTAAGAGCACACACCCCAATCAGAGTTCTTCCTTTTACCTGCTTAGCAGCAATAAAACAGCCTGCATAGGGGAATAAAGCTTCTCCATCCAGCCTGGACCAGTGCCAGGATAAACTATGCTACAGATCCAAAATATAACTGATTTTAATTACACTTACACAGTAGCTTAAAACTGGAGCTCCCAAAGCATAAGACACAAATTACATACAGGTGACTGCCAAGCAGCAGAGAAGTGAGAGAAATGGCCATTCAAGCACAAAGTGTGTCCAAAACACAAAGCACTCTCCTCTAGTTACACCCAGCCCAGCTGTGCTGGCAAGAACTGCTGTTGCCACCTACATGAAGGAGGAAGACATCGAGTTCAAAGGACACCACCTGTACCACCAGCACTGCCAAAAGGTTGCAGTACCAGTGGCAGCATCACCACCATTACAATAACTTTCTTCCCAGGATCATGTTACCCATGGGGCCAAATCTGGAAATAACAATAATCATCTTCAGGGAGTGAACAATGCTAACAAATGCTGAGAGTGACCTTCTTGTTGCTTATAGACTTCCTTCAGTGTTCAAGAAACAGTTGTATACAGAGCCTCAAGCACACATATCATATCTGTGGTACCTCAAGAAGAAGCAAAGCTTAGCAAAGTCCAGTTCTTAAGGTTTTGGCCTGAAAATATTGTGGAAGAGGGGAAAAGGTGGAAAAATGAAGGTATTTATAGTAAATCTTTACTCTTTGCCTGCAAGGCAGTTAAGCTGGAACTCCAAATATGAAGGATGTGGGGCAAATTAAAATTTTTAAGCGCTGTAGAAATACTGATTTAATGGGTCTGCCAAATGATAGCACACTCCCAGCAAAGAGTTCTGGCTGCAGAAAGCTCTTAATCCCAGTGAATAACTAACTGGGAATAATGTCAGCAAAACAGCTGTGAGGATAAAATGCTGTTCAAGTTGACAAGAGGAACAACTGCCTAGAGCTGTTCAGACTAACCTCAAAGCAAAAGCCGGTGCTGACACTACAGTTTAACTAAAATCTGCCTCCACCTTCTACCTTAAAAATGGGACTTATGCAGGAGAAAGACAGAATTAGAGAGGGAAAGAAGCAACTGTTCTCTTTAGAAACACAGCAGGGTAACTGGAATGAATTTGAGAGTTGAGTCCAAGTGTCTTCCAAAGAGATGATCTGGTAAATTGATACTTGTCTGTACTCGTGCTTCTGAACTTTCTACTGAGGTGGAAAGGAATACTAAACACTAGCACAGGACTGTTGAAGAAACAACTTCACAGAAACAATGTACGAGAGAAGCTCTATTAAGCTTTGCTGAGCAGCTTACTCTAGTCAGAACTGCTATCAAATATTTCCAGTAGAAAGAGCTGCATCTTCCCTGCAACATGATTAGGCCTGAAATCCCCACTCCAACCAGGACTTCCCGGAGGAAAAAGAGATTTTCACAGTGGATTAGAAATGCCTGATCTATCTTATATTCTCTGAAGTGTCTGCTGCAGGGTGTGTTCTCTTGAAGCTCTTTATCCACACTCTGCTCCTCCTCACCTCTTTCCTTCTCTGAACTAAATTTCTTTAACTTTCTTTTTCCTGTGCAAGTTTAGCAGGAAAACCTTGAAGCTATATGCACCAGGATATGAAGACACCAGGAGCACGGATGACCAACCACACAAAAATTGTTCAACTGAGCTTGCAATAATCATCCTACATAAAGATATTTAAAGCCCCTAAGGCATATAGGATGCAGACAGCTGGCAGCATCCATGTGACAGATGCATCAAGTGAGTGCCTTTTGCTACCCATACTGCTGTGCAACAACAGATGGATTACTGGACATTCATTTACAGACAAAAAAATCTCCAACCTTGTCCACACAAACAGCAAATAAAATGGTCCAAAGCCCTTCAGTAAAAAATCATATTTGAAATCAGAGAGGTTGTTGATGAGCAAGAAAGAGGCATTTTGCTTTATTAATAAAAACAAAGTTGTAGTTCTCCTACTTCTGTTAGTTCAAATGTTCTGTCACTGCACTGGGAGTAAAAGAGCTATAGTCACTACACTCTAGAAATTCCCAAACATGCTCTTTCCCTCCAACAGTCTCATTACACTTCTGGCAGGAAGAAATCATGGCTCTGAGGAGTAGGATGAACTCGGTTCAGGACGAGCTCAGTTGTTTATACGACACTTTCATGGCAACCCATAAATGCAACTGGTTGTTGGGGAATTGTCAAACAGCAGCTCTTTTTGTCTCGTGCCGTTGTCCTAAGGAAATCTACCATGATACAACTCTGGACAACAAAGGACACATGTGAGCACATTTGGTGTGACCTTCTCCCCCTGCCAGCAGAGCAGCTTTCTACACTGTAGAAGAGCCATTTTTTCAACTAGCTTTTTGTTGAAGAAATGAAAGCTTATCCCCAACAGAGCACCAGCAAGAGTTTTTGATGTGTAGGCATCTCAACTTTGTTGACTATCACATCTGCTTCACCAGCCACTTGCAGCTTGCATGCTGTTGCAGTTCTGAGTCAAAAGCAGTTCTTGAGACTGTTCTGAGTCTAAAGCACCTTCTTTCTCCACCAAACACAAAAAGAGAAGCTTATGTTTTGCTCCTTCACTTTTTTTTATGTATGAGATGCCCAGCTTTTCCTTCTCAATCCTAAAAGAAAACTTCAACCTGGTTGATATTGCATGCACTGGAAAATGTTCACTGCCCATAGCTAACACTGACAACCCTTTCTCCAACAGCAATTTTTCCAATAGCACCTATTTTCTGGCTATATGGAGCACAGTTTCCCATGGGAACTGTCACTTTGATGCTCCTCATCCTGTGCAAAGGCTGCCATCACTGCTACTTCTAGAAATCTACTTCTTCTAGTCATATAGCCCTGGTACCCCAAGCATCGAATAATGGAATATTCTCCTTTCCCAACACAGAGATCCCCCCCTTATGCTCTTCCTTCTCTTGGGAGATACCAAGAGACAGGAAAAAGGCAAAGAACAAAAGCTTTCAACACAGTTTGAGACTGCACCACTTCCAAGAAGTCTGCACTGGCTTTGATCTATTGATTTCAAGGCCCTTGATGTGGGAAGCTGAAACGCAACTTTTCTCCAGACAATTTTAAAACAAAAAGAAAAAAAAAAAAAGGAAAAGAAAAAAGAAAACCAAAACAAAAAACAAGCAAACAAACAAAAAATCAACCAAGCAAAAAAAAAAAAAAAATCGGATCTGCTATAACCAAAATATGCACTCAAGAGTCTTGGTTGAAATCCAAAACTACAAGATAAAGAATCAAAGCTATTATTCAGCAGTGCACCATCAGAGACACTAGTGAACTACAATGAATGGAAACTAATGGATAAAATCCCACATGCACTGGTAGATGAGTTATTTATTATATTGTACTGGAATGTCACCTCAGAGCTACCCCTGTGAATTTTCATTAAGTTATCCCACAGCTATCTCTAACAGTTTTGCTTGCTTTCTCCCCTGAAGCTACGAACAAGAAGCAAAACGAGAGAAAGGAATGAAGAAACAAAGCATTTATTCCTGAGATGCATTTTTAAATAAAAATAAGGATCCTTTTCTGTTTAGGATATTCCAAGAAGGTCCTCCCATCAACTGCAGTGCATCTTTCATATGTGAGGCTGCAATAAATCCAGTTTGATGTTCATCTTCGAAGAGCACCCATAGCAAATGAACACCTGCAAATCTAACTGAGGACTGCTACTCAGGAGAAAATAATCACTGAAAAATAAGCAAGGGAGGAGAAATTACTTTGCAGCTTCACCAGCGTTATTTTTAACACCCTCTGCTCCCTTTAAGCTGATCTCTTCACAGGACATATCTCACCCTCAGCTGTGCTGTGCCAATCTAAGAGGCTCTGGATACCAGGAACTGCAATGCAACAGCTGCCTGTGCTGGAGCCACCCCACAGCAGGCACCACCTCCACTTTCAGCAGCGGCTATGTGGCTGGGCCATCCCGAGAGAACAGTGTAGCACTGCCTACAGCCCACACCACCACTGGGAAGAAGTACCTGCCCTGACAGAAAGTGCCCATCAATCAGCCCAGCACCCTCAGCAGAGAATTGACATGGGCAGAGTGGCACTGATCTGAGGGAAAGAGAAAACAAGGCCCTAGCAAGACTGAAGATCTGCATGTTCATAATTAAAATGTTTAGAGGGTACTTTTGCTTCTCTTTAGAAGAGACAAGCTGTTTCTAATAAAGGATCATTTGAGTCGCCTAAACTTTGTTGATTTATGGTTTTTTTCCATGTTATTCCAAAACTGAAGGCCCCCTTGTTGAAATAAAAATTGGTTTTGGGAGGGGTAGGATGTTAGGCTTTTATATAATTTCTTTGAACACAGGCAAGACTCACCTTTATGATTTGCTGATTATGACACCTCCTTTTGCTTGCCAGTGTAATCTTTTCTGGAAAACAGTTTATTTTCTTCACTATCTTAATTAATCCAAACACTGACAGAAGCCAAGACATCATATATGCATGCTCCCAAATCAGGACCTTTCTTTTTCCAAACTACAACTTTAAAAAACAACTCATCAGAATCAGGAAAAGGACAAACAGAAAAAGAAAACGCTCACATAGTTGTCATCTTTTTTTTTTTTTTTCCCCGTTTAGATTACACAGTTACATTTATGCTTCTGGACTGAAAAAAAATTCCAGAGTTGCTTTTGTTGCAACAATGTATGTGAATTAGCCCACTGAAATGAATCACAACAATCGCACAGAAACAAAGCCAAGGGATTCAGTGCTGAACACGCTGAAGCACTGGGCATCCCTGCCCACGCCAGTCTGACAGAGACAAGGCAGTCACTTCTGCCTCTTCTCACTCCTCCATCCCTTTTCCCAAACCCAGTCACAAAATGCTCACTGACAAATAGCAGACCTTCACTAACACACCATGGCTCCTTTTTAAACTGGAAAAAAACCCAGTTTGGAAAATACAAGAAAAATTGTCATCACAGGCATGCAGTTAATATTTAAACCAAGGAATTACAAAAAAAATGAACGGGAGGGGAAAGACTTTGGTGTTTTTCCATAGACACTGAAACTTCCCTTCTCTGACAGCAGACTTAGAAAAATCTTTTTCAGAATTTTCTAGATTAATAAAGTAGACATTTTGACTGAGGTTTTTCAGTGTTTGTTGGAAGTAGAGTTGGAAGGGAGTGTCCAAAACACCCATATCAGGTATAAAACAGGCACTACTGATATTCAAGAAATTAAATCATTATAAGTTCCATAATCTCCTCAAATATTTATAGGCAGATGAAGACTAAAGTGATAGGTTTGGATTTGGGACCTCTAAACTTCACTGGAGTCAAAAGCTCTGCTGTGATACGACAGCATAACATAACCCTGTGTATTTCATGGAAAACAGTGCACCACAATAAAATTTTTAACCTCAGCCCCCTATTCTCTGTAGCCATGCAGGCATTCTGCTCCCACTCAAAATCAGTTATTTATGGGCATTGGCCTCTGCTTACACAAAAGCAAGGCACTTCTCAAGTCAGAGCAACAGTTACAACTTTCTGTGCCAGACTGTGACCTGATCCTGAACCACAAATTTCATTTGAGTTTCTTGGTCTTCTGGTTTTGGTGGAAAGGTCATTTGGAACTTTTTTCTGCCACTCTGGAAATGCAAAGTTCCAGAACTAAAAAACCACACTTTTCTTCATCTTCAGTTCACAGATTCTCCCTGCACTTTTGCTGAATGTATCAGAGCTAAAATAAATTTTGGGAACCATCGTGTATTCATCTTCCTACAGATTTCACTTCCTCGCTGTTGGTGAGAAAAACCTGAATCACAGCAATATTTTGTCTGAAGAATAAGGCAGGTAACAGTTTAATTTGTCTTTTAAATGACACTGCAATCCAGCAAGGAACTTCAATGCTCATTACTGCAACACTGTATGGAGATCTATCAACACCTATGTGAAAGAAAACAATAGAGAATGTATTTACAGTATCAGGATGAGAAACCTGGGTTCTGTACATTACATAGAGTATGAGCAGTCACTGGCCATGTAGCTTGTGGATAACCAGAGGGCTGGGGTGCTTCTGAAGACTGTGAAAAGGTAGGGAGAATTCGAATGCTAGAACAGCATAAGGAAAAGACACCCTTTCATGTTCTTCCTGAAAATCACTACGGGATCATACATCACAGAAATCCCCGTCTTATTTCCATCACAGACCAGGGATTGTGGAGGAAAGAGCAATTACTGAAGAGCATTTCTCTATTACCTTACTCATCCATCCATTCAAAGTAGAATTTAAAAACTGCTTCCCCTGCCTCCACCACACTCCATCTTAGCCCATGAAGTGCTCTGTTAATCACTGAAGATAATACCAGAGCCAAGAAGCCACAGCAGTATTATTTTTCAGAATCTTAGCTTGTCAAAGTTGATTTCAACATGAAGCTGTCTTTGATACTAGGCATGAGTCCTCAGAACAGCAGAAACCAGCAAAATAGGGTTTCTCTTAAAATGGGCAAATGAAGTGGATTTTCTTCTTTCCTCACCAACCAAGAATTCACTAAATTATTTTAAGTCAATTTTAATATCAGATGCAAGCTCTATTACTGACTCCATTCTTAAGCTAGACATTTTGCTAAGGTAAGGATTACTAGCAATAATCATTATACACACATACAATTAAAAAACCCCAAACTAGTTAACAGTAGCAAGTTATATCAGAACTATGCAGTGACTATCCAGGTAAAGGATTCGTATAAACAACTAATACCACAAACGAAAAGCTTCTTAAGGACTTAGCATCTAAATTCTCAAGAATTAAGCCTGGATGTCATCTTCTCAAAATCTGAAAAGGAAGGGAAATAATTTAAATTCCTTATGGGTCAATTATAGAAGTGCACAGTGAATTAAATAACAACAAAAAAAACCTTCACCAAGCCAAGAAAATCAGTCATATTTACAGATTTCTAAAATAAAACAGGTTTAGCAAAAATAGTTAGACTGGAAGCCAAGCACATTTTACAGTGCCTTGAGGAGTTTCTACAAAGGAAACTCAGCAGCATACCCTGAAGATGCCTGCCATAAGCTGTAGGAGTTTTGCTTTTGTATAGAGAAGGATCTTGCTTATATAAATAGGCTCTTCAGCACTACAAAAATACAAGCAACCAATAAAGTGGCATTAAAAATAAAATTAAGTGATGTTCACTCATCCACTGTCAAGCAGTCATACATGCACAGAATAACAAGGTTGGCAGGGACCTCAGAAGGGCTCTACTCCAACCTCCTGCTCCATGCAAGGGCAGCTCTTGGGTCTGACCAGGTCATTCCCAGATTTGCCCAGACAGGAATGAAACATGCCAGGGATGGTGTTCTCCGAGCCTCTGTGGGCAACCTGTACCAATGTTCAGCTGGCCTCATAGTGAAGAAACTTTTCCTAATGCCAAGCCATAACCTTTCCTATTTCAGTTTATGACAAGCATCTCACTCTATTGCCACATACCTCTGTGAAGTGCCTTGCTCTTCCTTCTCAAAAACCTACCCACAGGTGTACTGGGAGGCTGCTGCCATGTGCCCACAAATCCACCTCTCCTGAAGAAGTCCAGCTCCATCACCCTCTCTCTCACAGCAAGTCCCCCAGTCCCAACCAGCCTGGGGACTCTGCTCAGTTCCCTCCAGCTTACCAATGTCCCCCCAACCCCAGGCTCTGGGCCCCAAAACTGAATGCAGTATTCCAGGTGTGACCTAGCAAGTGCCAAGCAGAAGCAAAAAACCACTTCCATCACTACCTGCTCCAGAAAATCACCAAGGGGTAACCTCTCCTGCTGCCAGGACACCACAGCCTGTTGTCCCACAGGTTCCTATGGTCCTTTCCAGCAGAGCTGCTGCCCCAGCAGTCACTCCCCACCCTGTCCCAGATACAGGGAGTACATTTATGCTGTTTATAAAATATAGGCAGCAATAGGCATGGATTTCTTCATTTTAAGCTGGGGCGTGTTACTGTTCCTCGCATTCTGACAAGGCTGTTTCAAGGACACAGGTCCAAGACAGCAAATAACTTGGCTGGGAGAAGTTTCAGTTATCAATTTTGATGTCATGGTACTAGTGCCGTAGTCGCTGTTGCACTCATTGTGATCTAAGGGACTGAGGCAAGGAAAGACAGTACTTTCTTCTTTAAATGACATCCTGGAAGGAGAAGGAGGGAAAGTTTAGATCTTCATGGTCTGCATGCCAAACTGTTCTTACCTTCCCTCATGCAGCTGCCCTTTTAAGTGGCATTTTCACCCCTATAAATGGCTTTTTCTGAAACATCATTAAAAAAATGTTCTTGTTGGAAAGTTTGCAGAGAATCGGTGCACAGAAGTTTACATCCATGGACAAAAAGCTTCTAGGCTGGTAGATTTTCCAAACAAAAGATAATGCAGTTTTTATAACCTGTCATGAAACACCACTTCCCAGATCAGCCAACACATTTTAGAAGACAGAAAACAATTCTACTGTATCAACATACTATTTATTCTCCAGATTCCACCTTCCTTTCTAGAGGACCAATGCCTGCCTTAAAAAAAATTAATTAAAAAATGTAGTTAACATGAGCAGATTAAATGTAATGAGGTTACATACCTGCACTAACTGAACTCCACCATCAATTGCATAATGGCATCCCAGACTCATCTTAAGGGCAGATATTTCTCCTGTTTTAAAATTTCAGTACTGAAAGTAGACATTAATTCAGTTTTAAGACAATTAAGAGCTCAGTCCTGCATTTCCTGACATTATCCCTTTATCAATAGTATTGTTGTTCTGGTTATTCTTACTCCAGTGCCAAGTGCTACTTGTAATGTGGCTTAAACGGATTTCATGACAAGGTAACTGGGTTCATGTATACAGGACAGGAGGTTGTCTGGCAGGCAACTGGGAGCAGAAGAAATTTCTGACAGGGTCAGGGAGTTTGGGTGGGTTCTTCCACCCCCTTTAAATCTATTTAGTTTTTCATTCCACTGAAATGACTACCTTAGCCAGAATGAAGAGCATCCCATCTGTCCTGCCCACAGTCTCTAAATGCTGCCCAGTAGGAGATGTAGAGATAGCAGGGAAGAATTCCTGTCCACATCCAGTCACTATAAGTACAGTAAAGTTATTTTGCATTCACATCCATCTAGGACCAGGCACCATCCACACATCTTTTGACTCTTCATGGTGGCCTTACAGACACTGCAAGGAAGGATTCATGTGGCCTATACTTCATCTTGTCCACAAAGCAGGTAACTTGTCTAAGCCTTTTGCATAGGTTTCTTCTAGTCTGACAGTACACTTGCTCACTGTAATAAATTCATTCCCAATACATTATGTAAAGTATACAAGTAAGACACTCTTCCAGCAGCAGCAAAAGAACAAAATAAGAAAAGGAAGGCTAAACACTGAGAAATTTTAAACTGCAGACACTGCTTGGAGACTTATTCAACAGCTTTTCTATAATACTTGGTTAATAAAACCATGCAGTCTTTAGAGCTTGGTGCAACATTCAACACTTGAATAGCTGTATTCAAATATGTTCATAAGGCAGTCAAAACTGAATTCTCTGGAAATGATTGTTGGATATTTGTTGGATTTGACCCATTTCTATCCAAATAACAGCAAGCCTCCAGTGGCTCCCAAAGGTCCCAACCTGTCTAGAGGCACCACTGTTCTAAGAACTGTAATAATGTTCAAAGGAACTGGAGCCCCCATTCAAGGATCTTAAAATCAGCTTCACAGCAAAGGAAGAGTAGTTGTCTACACATATTTGAAAACAGAAACACTCCTGTGGGACACAGGTCACTCACATACTTAGTGAATCAGTTAGCCTACCCAATACTTTTAATCAAAAGAGCTTTATCGCTGATGTTCCTCAAGTGTCATAGCACATCCTGAAGGTCATATAAACAAACTTGTGCATTACTCAAGTTCCAGGCCTCCACTGTAAATACTCTAAACAAGTTCTTCACCAATTAGGAAAGATTTTGTCAATTAACTACCTTCAACTGCCTTTAAGTTACATTTTTGCAGTGGGAGCCTCAGCTCTCCAGCACTTTACCCACACCAAAGATAGAAACCGTATAAAAACCTTGTTTCCAGACTCTTGGCATGTGACTGAGTCAATTTCCTGGATTTATGCCCCTCATACTCTTCCACAGAGAAGGCAGAGCAGAAGTGCCATGCATATTCTGCTGTATGATGTGACACATCCAGAAACACTAAGGAATGCACATGGCTCCATGGCTTCTCCCAGAAGCAGCAGCACTGTTACCAGCTTAGAATTGCCACCTTCAAGATGGAAATCTAGCACAGGTAAGTGTTTTCTTCTAGAAGGAAAAAAGACAATAACCCACAAACACCCAACAAGCCCCTTTGGTTTGTAAATTTCTCCTTAGCAAGAGAATTTTCAAGGGGAATATATACAGGAAAAAAGGAGCATACTTATTAGAAGTTGATGGGGTTTAGCCTACACACATCTAGAGGGAACAGCAGAGTCAAATGCTGGTCATACAGGACAGAAAAACATGACCTGTTTATTATTACCATACAACTATAAAGGAAGCATTCTTATCAGCTGGCAAAGTTTCTAAGGAATATAAGTCTATGGAAAAGCCATCCCTAATTGAACCAAGTCTCAACAATGAGGAGAAAGCATATTAATGAGGCAAGGCTAGGAGGTGCGATGAGGAGATAACAATACCCTCAGGAATTACACTGGCATTAAATGCGACTTTATTATAGTATTACTCTCCTATGAATCTTTACGGCAAGGATAACTCTGTTTACACAGATGTTCTTTCAACCATCAGTTATTTTAGTTTAAACACACAAAAGGGGACCCTTAACATTTTAAGATTACAGGCCGTTCGATTAAATTAGAATTGCTATTTTTCCGTAACCCGCTAGGCTTTACAAGACGGATATATTCTTTCAGCGAAACTGAGATGCTTTAATTGAAATGAGATACCACACCTTTAATAATGCAGACTGATGTAGCTCTCTCACAGGGTTTTTCATTCAGTGCCTTTATTTTAATTCCTCTGTGTGCCACTAAGATGGTGCATTTCATCACTAAGAGGGCATTCTTCATTTAAGTAGCACATGCCAAGCTAAACTAAAATGATAGGACTGTTTTACTGTTACACAGTGGGATGCACAGTTGATATTTATGCAAAATTAAGCAAGCCCAAATGCTGGTTTCCTACCTAAAGTAGACTCATGATCAAAGCTGAAAGTCCACAGAATTCCAAAATCTCATCTTCTGCAACACACTGGTGAGATCAAATCTATCACCACTTAAAATACTCTCTTGCAAAACATGGATTGTTAAATATATAAACAGCCTTGGCAGTAAGAGAGCTCTGGCCTTTTTCCTGCTCAGGCACACCTCAGTGCTACTGGGTCAGAGCTCTAGGGAGAGACAAGATTATTACAAGGATCCACCCAAACTTCCCTGCAACTTAGACTACCCTACCCTGTGGCAGCCAGATTAAAGTAATGCTGGTAGAGGAAAAAGAAGGCTTCTGGCACCCAGAAGACAAGCTCTGGAGAAAGGTCACAAACCCAAGAAGTAAAAACAAGACCCCTAAGACCTCTGGACCGGAGGAAGGGAAGTACCTTGATCCTTGCAGATCTAAACATTCATTACTTCATGTTTTGGCTCTCTATCTGTAAAAAGAAGACAGCCTCCCTTTTCAGTCCCACCAGAGGAGAATTGCACTACAGACCGCAGGGTGGATTCCTGTCAGCCCTACACAATGGTGACAGCACTCATGCAAGGATTTAAACCAGATGAGAATCCAACAAGCAAGTCACACAACTTAATTGTCAGAAACGAAAATGCACAGCAAGCTCAAGAGTTTTCAGTCCATCCATTTCTACTTCAGTTTCCTTGTATGGCACTATTTTACAGTTTAAGACAGGTTTTAAGCTGTTAACATCCTCACTAGTTTGTCTTCTCCCTACTATGGATCCACCAGCACCGCTTGTAACCATAATGATTTATTCTCACTTGAGAGAGATATCATTTGAAATGGTCCGAAGGGAGCTGGAAGACACAACACACTGGGCATTTGTTAACATCTCTAGGCCAAAAAATAAATTGGTGAGAGATAGAGCCAGCTGAAGCAGATGGATCTAGTAGCCTGACACAACATGACCCCCATTTCTCTTTCATCCAAATCAATAGGGCTTGGCACACTGAATGTTGATACCTGTATCATTCCTCAATTTTTTATTTTATTTCTTTTTAAGACTGACGATGCTTTTCAGTATCTTTGCACTAACATGTCAAGCATAATTCACTCAGTCCAAATCATCCAGATTTAGAACAGTGAATACTGATCAGATTTTCAGAAGAGATTAATAACCCTCATGCTCCAGAGCTTAAGCCAAACCAGGATTAAAAGGAAATAAAATATGTTAGGCAAATTATGCCACATTTGCTTCACTGGTAGCTTCTTCCTCCTTTCTCGTCTTAGGAGCATCAACTCTGGGCACTGCTGGAAAGGCAGATGCATCCCTCTCACGACACAGACACAGCAATGCTCCAGGCTCCCAACACACAAGGGAATGGTGGCAGCATTAACAGCACATTACAGCTTTTGTCATCCATGTATCAAGCAGATTTAAAAAGGGGAGGAAGCACAAGAAGTTATAGACAACTTCCTTTGTACACATGGATCCCTTGTGCCTGTATGGAGGACACAAGAAGTTAAAGAACCCTTCTGCTCCGTTCACCGGGTTCTGGGTAGCACAAGATGAAGGCATGAAAAACCTCATGTCACAGTGAACTGTGGACCAAACTGCCCAAGAGAGAAGTTTCTGCCTGACCCACAAGTTTCTGCTGTTATACAGGAAGATTTATAGTCCCTTAATTATTATCATGCCTGAAAGTGACTGGTCACAGCTTTATTACCTACAGAGAACAGCTTCACCATTGAGTTCTTGGCTTCATTAGCAGCTGGCAGAACTCATGGTCACAAAACATTTTTATACCATACTAATGATGGAGTCACATGCGTCTCCCTTGATTCCCTATCATAAAGAAGACTATACAAAAAATGTCGTATTCATCTTCCCGAGACAAATGGTGTTAATGTACACTGCACTTTTCCTGTTCCAGGCTGCATACTCACCTTTCCTTGGCACAAAAGCCCTTCTTCTCACATTCCTTGTTGTTCCTTTGCCTCCAGTCCTACACCAGCCAGATCACTGTGTCCGGGCCAATTCCCTGAAGTCTGACACAGCATTACCTTTCTGGCTGATATTGGAGTAAACCATCACAGTCTGAAATTCACACAGCTTCAGGGAATCTTAAAGTCACAATCATTTTAACAAGCATTTGCCTAACCACTGTCAGGAAACAATCCACTGAAGCTTTCTAAAATCTGCAGATTAAATTCAAAGCCTGCAATTGAAGGGAGCTGCTATGCTGCTATCTGGGTTTATGTCACCTTCATGCGTGTTCTGTACTGGTAATCAGACTGAGAGCTATTTAAAGTGTCTCTATTGTCACATGCCAAAATATTTAACTATTAAATTTCACCCACCACCTGCCCATCTTTGCGTTTTACGGCGGGAGCAAACAGCAAGCACATCTATTTTTCTGCCCTGCCTGAAGAGCGAGACCAAATCTCTCTCTTTGGCTCGTCTGACGGACGGGAGCAGGGCCGCAGGGCTGTCCCCGGCCCCGCAGCAGTGCTGGCCCGCCCTCCGCGCACTGCGGAGCGGTACCTGCGCGGGGAGCCGGCGGCAGGCAGGGCCGGGCGCTTCCCGGCAGGACTGGGGGCCCCGCCGCCACCGGGAGCACCGGGGGGGACAGGGAAGAGCCCGCTCCGCGCCTCCACGCACCTGCCCGGCTCCTGTTTACAGCCGCCCGTTCATCCCAACGCCGGGGGCGGGGAGGGGAAATGCGATTAACAGATTAAGTTTGGAAGAGACGGGAGGGGGGCAGGGGCCCATCCAAAGGCGCGCACCGTGCGCGGGGGCTTAAACACCTCAGTCAGCCCCGCTGCTTTCCCCGCAGCGAGGAAAGCTGGGGAGAGCGGCAGGGAGGCCAGGAAGGGGCTCGGCGCGGGATAAAAAGCCTACAGTCCCCGCAACCCGGGCTGGGGGGGAGGGAAGGACACTGGGTCGTCCCGCGGGGTGTCCCCGACAGGGGCAGGCGCCCGCATCCCTGCCATCCCGCGGGCTTACCTCGATCCACTTCTGAGCCTCGGTGAAGGCCAGCTCAGGCTGTGGGGGCTCGGGAGGAGGCTGAACCTCTCCCAGCTCTAGCCCAGGACTGGCCATCTGCAGGGCCCCGGCGCGCCGCGGTTGCGGCGGGGGAGAAGCCAGGCACCGAGCCGCCGGCCCGGGGTGAGCCGCGGCCGCAGCGGGGGACGCCGGAGGCCGCTGCCTGCCTCTCCCTGCCTCTCCTTGCCTCTCCCTGCCTCGCAGCCGCCGGGGCGGGAGCCGGGGGCGGCGGCGCTCCGCAGCCCGGCTGGCTGCAGCTCGCCTGCGGTAACCTCTCTCCGCCGGTGCCCCGTCCGCCCGCCCGCCCTGCCGGCTCGGTCCTCCCTCGCCTGCCGCCCCGCCCGCCCCGCCGGCGGAGCGGAGCTGCGCTGCGCTGCCCTGAGCTGCCAGCTAAAAATAAAACACACGGGCGAAGCCGCTTTGCCTTCAGCCCATGCAAATGCCCGCGCCGCCGCCTCCCCGCCGCGAGCATCGCATCGCGGGCGGCGCTGCGACCGGGGGGGCGGGGGGGCAGGCGGGGAGTCGGGCACCCCGGGTGGGGGACGGGGACCGTGATGGCAAGGCATTCCCTGCTTGGGGAGGCGGCTCCTGGGGCGGGGGGGACGACCCAGTGGCAAGTCCCCCACCCGCAGCTCCCGGAGGGCACCGAGCCGCACGCGGCGAATCGCTCTTTGCGGCTGCTGGCTTAAACACCTCGTTAATCGGTGTTGCTGCACGGAGCACCCAAGAATCTCCAGTCCCCGCGGCGGGAAATGGCGCTGGTCCTCGCCCGACCCTCAACCACCTGCTCGGCGGCCGGGGGCTTCTGCCCCAGGAGTGAAGCACGGCAGGTGCCCCTCACGGCACTGGGGACATCAACTCGGGCTTGCAAAAAGGTGCGAGGGTCGGCACAGAGCAGAACGGCGTTAGTTTTCCTTCAAAAGCAGAGCAGGCGTCAAGGTGTGCTTGAAAAAATATACCATGGGTGAATACTTTCTTATTTTTCTCTGTATGCAGAAGAAGAAATCCAACTCTGTCCTGCAGAGACTTACGTGCCTAACTTATATGGTCTGAGTAGTCCTAGCTCAAACAGATGCTATGGTTAACCATAGAAGTTTCTAGAAACGGAAGGAATTTTTTTTTTCACCAGACCTTTTAAAAGCCAAATCCTAAAAATCTCCACTCATAAGTATTGGAAAGATGAGCCTAAGTTTATTGCTTATATTTATACAGGCACAGAAAGGTGTCTATGTGCTGGAAATGCAGGTGTGCGAACATTAACTCCTACTACTAAGGTCTTTTTGAAAGGGGTAGTAACTGACTGCTTTTTCAGTTGTCAACAAATTTTGATGAGAAGCAAACTGTAGGATCTACTTTTCAACCTGCCCTTAGTTTAGGCCTGAATTCGCCTCAGTTGGGATTTTGAATTTTGTTTATTGTGATAGTCAAGAAAAAAATACCAACTCTTCAAATATGCATGAAAGTGCATATATTTATTTCTCTATTTCCTAGGAATCTGTATCCTAGGAATTTGTCTTTATTGTTCTCTACCTTTTATTTTGGTCTTTGTTTATTGTTTCAAATTTGCTGGAGTAACAAAGGGCCTAAAAACAGGATATAAGGTTTATAGGAATTTTTCTGAGAACTGCAACAAGACAAAAACTAGATGAATTGTAGTCTAATCTCAAACATTTAAAGATAAATAAGTGTAGTTTGAAATACTTATGTTAACACAAGCTATTTTCTGTTTCTTGTAATATTTAAATAACTTTGATGTTTATCAGACAACAATTATATTTATTCTCCTGGGGCAGTGGAAGACTAACAATTTAAAATAATTATCCTACCTTTTTATTTTTATTACTGTGCAAAATCAAGTGTATGATTTTGCTGTCTGGTGATCTCAACATCATCTCTCAGAGAACTAGAAGAGCTGGATTGGGCTGGGATAAGCATCATACTGCACAAAGCAGCTGTTCAAAACAAAGACCACCACCCCAGACCTCATCTTAAAGTGAAAAGTGGATATTCATTTCACATTTATGCAGTCATTTTTCATAGATCACTAAAGAAAATGTGGTCTTATGGACACCTCTATTCACACGCTTACATTCAAGCATACAAAACTTTTTAAGTTTATTAAATGCTCACAGAGACATATGGATATAGAGCTAATGCAGTCTTTAAAAGCCCTGTCATGCATTTAGGAGTTCAAAAGACACCCTGAATGGCAGCAGGAATCTGGCCACTTCTTTCCTAATCCTAATCCTGAACCAGCTTCCCATTTGGTCAAGTACAAGGCAGCATCCCTACTTCCCTGTTCCCATGGAAACACACTTCTAGCATCAGCCCAGCTTGCCTTTTTTTTTTTTTTTTTTTTAAACCACCATCTGCCTGGGGAGTTTCAGGGCTTGCTCTAAGTCCCTTGAATAGCAGTCATAGGTTTTTCAGTGGTTTTCCTTTCCCTATTACAACCACCGTGGCAACTGGTACAGGAGACAAAATATGAAAACTAGCATGTTAGAAACTCCAGCAAGGTTTTCCTGAGGTTCTTCTGTTGCTCTTGACCAGAAACATTGCTAGAAACGTAGTCATGGAATTTGTAGCAGCAAAGAAATAAGAGATTTTTTTCTTGTAGCTCTCTGCAAAACTGTCTTGTTTTAAAACAAATGCTTCAGTTTAGCTTCTATGCTTTTCTTCCCGGTAAAATTCAAGCTAGAGTGTCAGCAATCCTAATCAACATACTTGCATCTGTAACCTATCGAGGTGCAGGTATCAGTGTCCAGGTGCAGGCAGCCTTCCCAAAAGCAGACTGTGCCTATGTAAAAGTAACAGTGGAAAAATGCGTAAATATAGTGGTTATAGGAGAAGGCAGAAGCAGAGGAAGAGGGTCTTCTCTGGTTCTCAGGGATATTTCCGCTGCTATACTCAAAAGGAAAAATAGATGCTTTTAGGAAGATACGGTTTTAGATAGACGGGTGGTTCAGCTTGTGTTAATTGGTTTGGTCTTCTACCCAGTTTAGTTTTCTCTGCTGAGAAGAGGAACTCTCCCGTTCCTTTTTGTCTTCAACCTGACATCTAAAATCTTAAAACCTCTTGCGTAGCAGGAGCAGAGGTTTAATAAGGCCTGACTGCTGTTATGGCAGGCCTGATCTTATCCCATGGCAGCAATAAACAGCTTGCATCAAGAAAGCTGTGTCCCAGACAGTTTATGCCACTATGATCTGTCTCCTTGAATGAACAGGTCTGGTGTTCAAGACAAGTTCTCAGCAAAACTGCTCCTAGATGACATCTCTGTGCTCTCACTACTTTTTCTGGTTGTATTAGCCTGACAATAAACCTTTTTCTTCAAAGCCAGTTTGACACAAATGCATCCTCCATTTGGAAAAAAATTACCAAAAAGCATGGCACAGAGAGCAAATGGGTGAAGCACTCAAGGATCCCCTATTTCTATTCTATTTTACCTTGCTTATTAATCTTTTCTTTGTGAGCTTTTATAAATATGTCTTAAACCAGCAAAGCCTTTGGGCTGGTTAAGAAGGGAGGTTATCCTGCTGGCACCAGGGCTTTTCTGTCTCCTTATCTCCCTCACAATCTGCCAGTTCTGGCTGAAATTCTCTGAGCAGCACTTCTTTTTTTCCCAGACCATAATGGTCATGCTTTGGGATGTTGCACAGTCCTGGACCAGATCTTGTAGAAATATGAGCTGAGCCCTAACCAGACTGTTTTGGCTAAATATCTTCTTTGGGTTTTGTTGAAGAATTTTTATACATTTCTTTGGTTTGCTTGTCTTTTTTGTACCTTTAACAAACCACTGAATGTCACACTGAGGACTTGAGGCTGTGTGGTACTTACTGTAAAAATTCTGCTTGGAATTCCTTCATTTTCTAACGTATAAGGTAGGCACATCCAGCACAGCTCTGTATAACTTCCAGATTATTTCAGAGCTGCAGCACTGGAGTCACCATGGAACTCACACTGTTGCAAAGAGCGGTGTGACTGCCTGGGGATGCTGTGGGAGTTGGACAGCTCTGGCATAAAGACATCGATGTTAATACTTCTCAACAGATATTAATCCTGGTGGAGAGTATTTGGAGGTTTTTTACTGACTACCAAAGACAGGTTTTGCACTTTCACAGCCTGTCATGGTGAAAGGGTGAGCTGTGAGGTGAGCTGAGAGAGCAGATGGGAAGACCCCTGGCAGCAGCCTTTATCAAGGTGGAGGAGACTGTTACCCAGGGTTTAGCATTTTCTTCCTTGTTAAAACTAGACTCAAAGACAGTTCAGCTCTCAATGACATGCAGCCCTGCAGAAGGCTGGTAAAGATACCCACTCAGAAGCAAGACATAAAAATTCCGTACTTTTGAAAAATTACTCTTTAAATGAGCTTTAGTTATTTTTAATTCTCATGAAAAATCAATGAATCTGTGACTATGAGAACATGTTGACTTTTTTCAATCACTCAGACAAATGTTGTGACTTCACATTTTATTTAATCAGGGCATCTGCTGTGGTGTATTTGCAGTGTTCAGCATTTGGCTGACAGCACCTGTTTGTTTATCCCAGCCATGCTGTCTTCTATCATAGTCACTTTCTCTCTGGTACCACTCATTCAGCAACATATTGTCAGGCTTGGCATTGATGTTCTGTGTTGTTCTGGGAATTACAGGAGTAGATGGAGCATTTGAATTTGCTATTTCCTGGGAGGACAGCAGTACTATCCTTTCTCACCCTGTCTCGGAAGAATGTGAAGCTCTTTTGTGAAGCAGTTTTCATCTATCTTGGAGTTTTGTACTGATTTTTGAAAGCTCGTACAGCCAATTGTCACCTAGTAGCTGAGTATCATTTGATACTTTCCTGTTTTCCTGTATTTGCATTTGATTAAATTTTTAGATTTTAAAAGCTGTTGACTATCCAGGATTGGATATACCACTACACATGTTGCTATTTAATGAGCTATAACCCTAATGAATCAGAATGATTCAAAATGAGAGCTCATGATGCATAAATGCATGTAAATATTCAATGTCACAGGATAATTTTGAGGGGTTTCACCATTCTCTCTGTTCCCTGCGTAACAAATCCCTGATCAATATCTCTTCATTTTAAGTGCTGCCATGCTTTTAGTTATGAGGTTTTGCTGCCTGGCCTTCCTTTCTGGCTTTGAGACTTCCTTCTGCCTCTCTTGGAGGCTTCCAGAACCCAGGCTGATAGCTCTGCTAATTGCACAGAGCCTGGCTCAGCTTCTCCTTTAATCTGTAGCCACGGTCAAACTCCTACTTACCCAAACAACCATTTCCTTCCTTCTTTATATTGTTCTCATCAAGACCTGCCTTTCCTCTGGTATAGGAAATTCCTATATCCAGCCTCCTCTTTAACAAGTATGGGGTTTTTTCTTCACCAGCCTGCTTTAATTTGTCCAAGCCTGCCGTAATCTCCTGTCTTTCACCCCCATTCTCCATCTCTTCAGTCTCGGGTAATTCCTACTTCCTCTTGTTCATACATAGTAGGTGGAGGGAAAACACCATACATATAAACGATGAAAACCACTGGGAAAGAAAAGCAAAAAGAAGGCCAGTGAAAGGAGAAATATCACAAGTACATGATAACAAGTTACACAAGGTTAAAAAGACATAAATTGGGTTGACTAATGAGCAGTAACATAAAAAAGAAGAGGAGGAGCAGTGAAAGGGAAGTGAAGCCCCCCAAAATATATAGGTACCAAGGTAAAGGAAATAATAAATCTGGGCACAAAACCAGATTTGTGAACTTGTCAGGCCAGAGAGCATTCTGCGTTCCTAGCTACCAAGCATCGCAAGGTCCAGGTCCATACATGTTTTTTCTAGGTCCTCCCATAAAATATATACCAGATTACAAGAAGAAAATGTCCACACGCACAGACCAGCAATGGAAAGAGTACTCTGAAGGAATGTGTGGCTCTCCTACCTTGCCCTCTGCTCTCAGAGCTGCACAGCATCATCCATTGACAGGTCAAGCTGGGAAAACCATATGGCAGGACTTCCAGCAACTGTTACCAAGGATCTTTTTAGCCCATTAAAACAAAAGTGCATTTTGTTTTAATGCAAAATGGGGAGCAGATGCTTGTAGGTTTGTGTACCTGCCAATATGACATCCCATTTCTTTAATGTAGAGACAACCAAAGGCCTTCACTTCTCTGCTGAGCTGGAAGTGGCACAGGAGCTAAAAATGGTATTTCCCCCCCCAGTTTTCTTCTGAGCTTGACTGCTTTTCATTCACTTTCTTACAATCTACTTTGTTAAAGACTGGAAGTGAAAGTAGGGGTTCTTTCAAACACGGTCTGGTCCAGAGCAAGACTTTCCACTTCTAGTATGCATCTGCAAAAATCTTCCAGCTGATTTTGCACTCTGCTCATTTAAATGCAGCATCTTCCACTGCTGCCACCCACCCAGTATACATCTTACCCCATTTTGCCATCCAGAGTAAATTTTCAAGCCCACAGAGTTAGTCAAATTTTTCTCAGTGAGGAACATGGTAGCGTGGTTTTAGTACCCTCAGGGAGATGTTCCTCAACACCTCTTTCATAGTGTCATCACCTTGGAAGGGGGTCTTTTAAGTCAGCTAATGTGCTCAGAGAGCCCATGCCAGCGCAAAGTTCCATAAGAGCAGCTGAGTCTGTCTAGACTCAGTACCTGAAAAGACAAGGAGCCAGAACAAGTATTTCAGTGGTCTACAAACCTTTGCAGCAAGCTGTAGCTTCAAAGAAGTGCTATAGAGTTGTGGTATTTGGGGAAAGAGAGGGACTGTCATGTATGAGACAGAATGCAATGAAGTCAGTTAGAAACTTTTGCCAAACTGGTGAAAAATGGGATAAAAATCAAAAACTATATGTGGAGAAAAGATTATTTGGAAACAAGTCCTAGCTTCCAAAGTAAATTCCTGGGTTCTTCTGTTCATTTTTTTACTGTATAACAAATTCTATGTAGTGGTGACATAACCATGTAGTTTACCAAACCAAATTATTTTTATCAAATGTGAAAAATAAATAGCAAAAGCCCCTCTTACTGATGTTAGAATAGCTATTTGCTGGGTAGCTGCTTGTGAAAGTTTAAGAAATCCGGGAAAAGCTACTTCACATTCAGTGTTTAATTTTAGCAGTGACTTGCCTCATCCAGCAAAGCACTGGTGAACAGTATCTTCCCTTTTCTTTTCTTAGTTGATATCCCTGTGGAGGAGATCAAAAGGGAAAACCTGTACCTGTAATTAACACTGGGCTTCATCCAAATTCATTTGGAGTATTAGCTGGTTCACAGTGAACTGGAATTTTCATTTACTCAAGATAAAGGTATAGGCAACCAAAAGTGGAAAATGGAAAGAAAATAAAGAAGCTGGGGCAGAAAACAAGGGCAGGAAAAAAAGATAAAAGACTGCCTCCATGCAGTAGGACAAGAGTATGTTTTATTTAGCAACATTATGATTTAGTTCCATGACATAGGAATATTAGAGATGTTTTTTTGAAGAACAATATTTAGCAGAGTATTATATTCAACTAGAAGCAAGAGAAAGCAGTGTAGTGTAAGATACAGGTGAGTTTATTCTCCCAAGGCAGGCTCTTCTGCTCAGTGATCTCTTGTGGCATGACAGTCCTTGCAGAACAAGACACTCATCAAAGACGATGAAGGTCCTTTGAAGCAACAAGTACCATTTCTGGGACAAATGGTATCCGCCATGCCATCACAGACATGGATGGTCACATAATTGTAAGAGTCAAAGTGTCAAAATCAACCATCCATCTAAACTCAAAATGAAGTCTATTATGTTGGGGTTTTTTTGTTGTTCTACCACCAATTCCAAAGGATGGAGTATCATTTGCAACCCTGCCTAACTAACTGTGAGCTAGGAGGGGCAGTGGACATCTCCCCAGATAGCAGCAACCTTATAATTCAGTTTCCCTAAACTGCAAGTACCAAAAGGTTGATATGTCTTGACAATATTATTTCACCACTTACATGCATATGCCAGCTAAAAACTCATTCACTGGAGCCACTGATGGCAGAAAATGTAACTCTAAGTGTGACCACAGATACGGAATTCTTTTTAATATATATGTCTGACACTTACTGATAGAAACAAGCAGTACTGTGAATATCTGTTGGACCTTCCTAAAACCTTTCAGTGCTTCTAGAGAATAACTTCCCCTGCTTTCTTCTGGACCTCTTGGGGATCAAACTTCCCTGAAATCCCCGGAAACTCTTCTGAGTCAAAGACCCTATCCTGCAAGAGTGTGGATCCATCAGGGCTTTCCTCACCTCTCAGTACTGGAAGGGTTCATATAAGCTTTCCGCTCTGCTCTTTTGAAACCCAGACATAAGTTCATTCAGCTCCCAGCTGGTCAGACATGAGCCAGCTCCAAAGCAGTAGCACCATTACTGTACCACTGACTCTGGTGGCTTAACAAACTGGGCTTATTCTCTCAAGCCCAAGTATCGTGGAGGACATTTTGGAGCAGAGTTGGCTCTCTTCCAGTCTGCTTTTAGGACTGGATGTAATGATGTAGGTCTGCCATAGTCCATGTTGACAAGCTGTCAGGGAAGAGAAGGATATTACACTTTGTTGAATCATTGTCTGAACTCCTAAATGATTTATTACATGAGGGCTGCCCACACATATGAAAGTGGAGCTAACAAGATTGCCAAAAAATCATTGCTGTTGAGTGTACAGCCAAAAAGGTTCATGAGCACAGCCTTTAAAATAGCAAAATTGGGGGGAAAATTCCTTTAAAGTTATTTTCATAACTTTCTTTTATTATTACTTCTTTAATTATGTCTTTCTGTCTGGCCAGCAAAAGTGGCTGGAGTTTTTCCCAGTTTAGAGGCCTCAGTACTCCTCTGTGGGCCTCCAAAAGAAGCCCAAAGGTCAAGAAAACCTCAGCTGATCACTCAAGAGAACAGAAAATACTTTCTGATAATCCATGTTACTGATACCTGCCAATACCTGTTAACTCTTATTCTCAGGCACTTTTTGGCTGCTGGCTGTATTGCCTGTTATGGGAGCTCCTGATCTAGACAGAGGAAAGGACAGGCATAGGTTGCATAGAACTAACTCTCTTGTAGCTGATACAAGCCAGTACTTTGTAGTATGCCTATGTTTTTTCATTAATCATTGCTTTTTAAATGGGCCATATTTTCTGAGTGTTTTTTCTTGAAATACTGCATTCATTGAATGCATTCTCATTGTGTTGATGAACCATGCCCAGGAAACTGGATAGGGGTTTTCATAAGACTTTAAAGGATTTGGATACTCAAATCTCATAAAAATTAGTGGGGTCAAGTACTTAAGTCCCATCTATGCCTTAAAAAATTCCAGTCCTTAGACATGGGTGACACCATGTTTGCTTAGCCTGCTATAGTAGGTGAGGAAAAGATCAAATTATGGTGCGTCTCTAAGAGACTGAAGCGTTAGCATTAAAGAAACATTTTAGAAGTCATGACTGTAAGCTCAGGTTAGACAGCACAGGGAACACTAGGGTAATTCATCATTTGACAGACTTCTGCATTAAGTTTTTTTAAGGAACCAGGGGCCTTCAGCTAACTTTAGACAAGGTGCAGAATGATGTTTCTCTGAAAATGAGTATTTTAATCAGTTTTCAGTGTTGAATTAGAATATGCCAAATTTGTGTCTGTGCACTATTTCCAGACTTTTCAGTCAAGCCTCATTGCAAATCCTTCTCTTTATAGACCACTTTGTAACCACAATGCAGCAAAGATCGTTGTGCAGGAAGAGATGATCAGCCTCTATAGCACCTTGTGAGACTGGTCAACGTCTTACATGCCTCAATTAAAATGGGAAATCATGAGCCTGTAAGGAGTAAAGACTTTCAAACCTTGCTGACAATCAAGACCTGTGAGATCTCCATCCCAGTGTGTAAGGGAAGTCACTCAAGTGGCTCCACAGTGTGGAAGATTTTCCAGCATTGCAGAATGGCTGGGCTATCAGCTGTGGGAGCTCTTGTAACATGAAACTTATTGTATTTTGAGGTAGCTGGTGTCAACACAGCACTCAGGTATTCATGATCTAAACTTAGACGAGGGAGGCACGCACTTTAGGAGGGAAAATGGAGTCTCATGGAGAGTAAGACGTCTTAAAGGAACAGTGGTTCTTCAAGGCACATGCTGTGGCAATCTCTGGGTATGTCCCAGCATCACCAGGTGGCTAAAGTCTTCCCTTCCACTTTCTACAGCAGGTAATTTCTTCAGCTGTTGAAATGCTGTGAAAACTATTGAGTACAGAGTGCTGAAAGTAGCTGAAGGCATTGCCAGCATAGGAGAAGCCAGCTGGAAACCGTCATGGTGCTCATAAGCACATGGTGGAGGTGCTGTGGAGAAGTGTAAGAGCTGCACATATGCTCCATTAAACCTGCCACTTCTTAGGGCTCCTTTGTTGCTAAGACTGTACGGCTCCTATTTGCTGAGGGCTTGAAAGCGCTGGGGCCTCCAGGAGCAATGCAGGGGAAAGAAAAAGCTGTCAAGAAACCTTGGGCAAGTGAGAAGGAGCTGTGAGGGAGGGATAGAGTCTGCTTTTCTGTCAGTAGGGTATGGACTTTTGTTGTTTTTTTTACTAATTCTGCTACATCCCACTTGTGAACTTGGCAAGAGCACATAGACTTTCTGAATACATTTATATTTTTCAGTGCTCATGACTGTGAAACCCAGTTTGTCTCCAGGGAGGAAAGAGAGATGAGGTTTCTGCAACTGTCCCAGAGAGGAGACTGGACAGTGGGAAGAAGACATCCTAACTTCCCAGATCTACTTCTTATCTCCCTCTTAAACTTCTGGCCCTCTGTGCCTGAATTGAAATGACTTAATTGGAACGTTCTGCATTTAAAAGCTTGTGATAATACAAAAGCCATCTCCCGACTGATCTCTTTTCTTACAGAAACACCATGCAGAAGTAGGGAGGGAGATGTTTACAATCAACGAATACCCTCAGTTTATAACTTGGTGATTGATTATGAAACTTGAGGCTGACTTTCCAAACCTGTTTAAGTGATCGAAACACAGTTAACACATCCTTTACAGAAAACATGCACAAAAATAAGGAAATGAATGCTTAAATACATAATAAATCTTTGCTTCTACCAAATAAATACACTGTGCTTATCAGGCATAAACTGTGGCCTATTTCTTCATAATCATAAATCTGGCTCAGTTAGTGTATACATTCTACTATCTGTGTATTTAATTTTGACGAATACTGCTGTAAATTTCCAAAAGACAAGAGGATTAATTTTTTGCATAGTTATTTACAAGTTACCAGTCTGGATGGCAACAGCAGAACTGTCAGAAAGGAAGGTATACAATGATATAATGACAATTTATCCTAAAATTCCATATGCAGCTAAGGTTGCGTCTGGGATTGGAAACACAATTTGATAGTGCTTTTATAATTTTTATATAGATAAATATGT
>NW_020955508.1:554138-555604 GCF_003031625.1 Empidonax traillii
TTTTGCATAGTTATTTACAAGTTACCAGTCTGGATGGCAACAGCAGAACTGTCAGAAAGGAAGGTATACAATGATATAATGACAATTTATCCTAAAATTCCATATGCAGCTAAGGTTGCGTCTGGGATTGGAAACACAATTTGATAGTGCTTTTATAATTTTTATATAGATAAATATGTATATATATGTCGAGGTTATTGAAGAAAGAATCAGGGGGGCATGATTGAAAGAGTTGTGTTATATAGAAACATGCCTTTTACTAGAGTTTAAAAAGGAATGATGTGTTTTTATTGTTGTGTTGGATGTGTAGGATCTAGGACGTGTGTAACTAACTACTTGTTACTTTGCTTTCAGTGGTGTGGTGGTTGGTGCTGCGGTAGCTCTGTAGCTGTAACACTTAAAAAGCCCACTTTGCTGTAATGTGAGCTCCATGCCCTGAGGAGAAGCCAAGCTGTTGGGCTGTCCCTGTGGATTTCATAAAGTGTTTTGACTCAGAATCAAGGTACTTTGTTGATAATCCTGTAAATTTGATGAACAGATATTTTTATGGAGGTTGTTTACATTCAGAGATATTTTGAGAAATCTTTTGTGGTCACAGAGTTAATTCAACTGGTGTATTTGCCCTGGTTTCACTGACACTGATGTTTGCTAAACTACTGATGAGCACTAAGGATGCCGATAGTGCCATTTTTACAAGGCAGTGTTGAGACAGAAGAGCCCTTATTGGGAAGAAGTTATGTGCAAACAGAAAGATAATGGAGGAAATCATGTATAACTTGTCATGCTTAAGCAGTTGTTTTTAGTTAGCTCCTGCTCATAATGATAATCATTTGCACATTAATTGTTCAAATGTCTTACAATGCATTTGGATTTATGTTCACCCTGGAAAAAAGTCAGAAGTTATGTTTCAACCAGGACCATCTGGTTTGCTGTGGATGTTTAAAGTTTATGTGGGTGCAAAAGCAATTGAAGAAATTCACTGGAGAAAAATCTATCAAGGAGTATTGAATGTAAAGATAGCACGTCTGCCTGTATGGCATCCCCCCAGCTCCCTGTAAGCTGGTACAGCATGTAAAAGCACATCGCTATAAATTTAGTCTCCTCTGACTTTCTACCCTAAGGTCATGCTATTGACCATTCATAGATCCTGCACAGGGACACTTTTTGATCAGATTCTGTAAAATGCTATAATGGTCTTGAGACTAGAAATCACACTTGTGATCGGAGGTGCATCTAAATGTTACTGATGGTTTTGAGGTTTGTTTTTTTTTTACCCTCAGTTTTCTTTTTTTTTTTTTTTTTGAGATGGCATAATGCTGATAGTATCAGAAAAACTACGGGCAGGGAAACAAAGCATTCAGTAAGTTACAGTGCCATCTATAGAGGAACCACAGCACCAGCCTGCAAACTGAGGTCACTGCCTTCAAAAACCTTATTGCAACCAGGTCACTGCTTTAATCATTAGG